>NW_007260120.1:214069-224603 GCF_000164805.1 Carlito syrichta
CAGTGGCACCAAAGTGAGGTCACTTCTGGTGGATTAATTGGTGGCTCCTAGAATCAAGTGTGCCACTAACTGAGACCTTTACACTCTCCACTTCTGCAGTCACCTCTACTGTCATGGTGAATCTTGAATTCCTGAGCTATCTTCCTTTGGTGAATTTTTTATTTACTTATTTATTTTTTGCTTTGTTTGCTGATTTGGTTACAAGGTCATCTTAATAAAGGAAATTGCACCCCTCCTGGGATGATAAATGACTTGTCTTTTTCTGGTAAATCCATTCTGGTGTAAGAACAATATTCTTCTGGTTTGAATACTCTTGGTTTCTACAGAATTTATGTTCTGCCTGATTGTGTGTGCCTGGTCTAATATTTTGATTGGTCTGTAGGTCTGGCTTAAAATTTTTTTGAGCATTCCTTTTTTGTTTCATTTGCTTTGGTTATGCATAGCTATAAATGATGTGGATCTTTTTTTTCCCTTGCTTATTTCTGAACATCTTCTGAAAGCAAAAATAAACATTCTAAATGGTAGGCATAAGATGGCCAATTAAAAGCCACTAGGGCTGGACTTGTGGCTCAGCCTGTAATCCCACGCCTTGGGAGGCTGAGGTGAGTGGATTGCCTGAGCCCACGGGTTCGAGACCCACCAAGGCAACTTTGTGAGACCTCATCTCTACAGTAAATAAAAAAATTAGCCAGGTGTGGTAGCGTGTGCCTGTAGTTCCAGCTACTTAGAAGGTTGAGGCGGAAGGATCATCAGAGCCCAGCAGGTCAAGGTTGCGGTGGCGGGGAGCGGCCACTGCACTCCAGTCTGGGTGACAGAGTGAGACTCCAACTCAAAAAAAAAAAAAAATTCTGTCTCTTATTCACAATCTACTCAAAGCTTTGTTCAAAAAAAATTACTCCATTTCCAAAAGCTGCACATACTGCTGGCTGTGGGAAGTATCTCATGCTTGAGCAGTTAGAAAAAAATAGACCTTTATTTATTTATCATTTGCTTACCAACTTACCTTCTCTTAGAAAACAATGATACCAAGTGGCATCACCCTATGTGTGCCCTTCCACAGGATGTTCTTGAAAGCCTGAGTCACCACCCCGCCTTTCTCCTCTACTAAGCTGTTGCTTCCTGTTACTTGTCTGGTGGTGCTGGGGGACAAGAGGGTGGTCACACCCCTAGGATGCAGAATGAAAAGGGAAAACTGCAAGATCTGCCTCTAAATGGTCCTGGCAACCCAACCACTTTGGGACACCCACCAGAACCACACTGGGCTCTGGGACAGCTAAAGTAAGGTTCAACTCCCAGATCCAACCCCATCATCATCAACACTTGAAGCAAACTCCAAAGATGTTATGCCTAGCTTATTCTAGATCTTGTCTAAAGTAGGGGGAAAAAAATCAACAGATGGTCATTTCCTGAAGGAACTCTTAGACCAAACCAAATGAAGAGGTTGTTTTAGATGGAGGGGTCTTTAGAAATACAAGAAAGCGTCTTATATTCGTAAACTCAAGAACTTCTACTGTTGAGGGGGAAGTACTTTTTTACTTCCCTAAAGCCCTGGACCACTAAACTGGATGTGGGATGGGCAGCAGACAAAGGAGTTCATGTGGACACTACAACAATTCCTGCAGGGACGCCCTCATCTGAAGAGGGGGCCAAACGTCCATACTAACAGAACAACTGGAAGGAGACTGAGGATGTCACAGAACTGAAAGCTCATCTCTAGCTCAGGGTTCCAGTTCCTACAGTGCATCCCAGAGGGCCGAGGTGTCACAGCCACCACCTGTTCCAGCCCAAGCACAACTAGTTCTGCCATCCCTTCTGTTGCCTCCCCAACAGCCACTAATTACTCTTGTTGACACAACTACCTATTTCTCATAGGAGTTTTAATTTTTTAAGCCCCATAAAGTCTAACAGAATACCTAAAAATTAGTTATCTTATTTACATCTGGATATTAGGATAATAAAAGCATGGAAATAAGAATTAAGTAGACAGTAAAACACAATGTTAACTTGCCAAATGATAGCATTTTAGGATTGGGATATCTTGTTTTCATCCAGATATCTATTTGTGATGTATGTGTATTTTAGGAACAGAGATGGAGAAAGCTGAAGATAAAATCCAGCATCTCGATTCCAGCCATCATTCGCAACTTGAACAGAAAATAAAATGGATCGCTCTATCCCTAGGCTGTAATCCTCAGAGACTGCTTTCAAACTGAATCTGAGAAGAGCAATAACAAGTTATGCATCTGTTCTTGGGCAAGTCACAAAAGTCTCTGGTACCTGTGTCAGCAACATTGTAAAAGGTATTGGTCCAGGACTGAGTAACTTCTAATTTTTCTATTACATTTAAACAGCTGAATTCTACTGAAATATATACAGAACAAAGATTATGCAGAACTGGCCACAGTTCTGCCAGCCATGTGCCAAAGACCGTGCTCCCACACCTGCTCCGTTTCTCAGAGGATCCCATTTGATCCCTTTCAAGCAGATAAGAACCTACTCCTGACACCAACTCAATCTTCGAGTTTGTAATATTCACTTCTTCTGTCCCCAAACAGCCCCATAACCAGACTCTTCCGGTCTTCCCTTTCCTAATACGTCAACGTAATCGCTTTCAAATTTGCCTTCTGGGAACCACTCGTGCTTATCCTGAAAGATGGGCAGAAAGTGCTCTCATCTCCCACCTTGCTACAATTATTTACAACACAGCAATCCTCAATCAGTGCCTATCGAAGTCACACAGATTCTGTCCTAATTCTCTAAGTTTTCCATTTAAACTAGAAAATATAACAAGGGCTAAGGTACTGAAGGTCATCATCACGAGATAAGGAAATGAGAAGGAAAATGCATGACTCTCTACTTTTACAATCAGGGAGGTCTCTTACAAGCCTACGCATAGAAACTAATTGCTGTGATATCTTCCACTATTGCTTTCTTTTATGGTTGTTCAGTTTTGGGTTCTATTTTTAAACAAGTATATTTAAACTAAAAAAAAAAAAAAAGAAAATAATAACTAAAATAATTATCCTTTTTACTATTTATTTACTTATTTTTTGAGTTGGAGTCTCACTCTGTTGCCCAGACTGGAGTGCAGTGACCGCTCCCGGCCACCGCAGCCTCGACCTGCTGGGCTCCAGCGATACTTCCACCTCAGCCTTCTGAGTAGCTGGAACTACAGGTGCGCACTACCACACCTGGCTCGTTTTGATTTATTGTAGAGATAAGGTCTCGCCAAGTTGCCCAGGCAGGTCTCGAACCTGCGGGCTCAGGCAATCCACTCACCTCGGCCTCCCAAGACACGGGATTACAGGCTGAGCCACCAAGCCCAGCTAATTATCCTTTTTAATAAACCCTCTCACAAAAGCCAGACTCTAGGCCCAAGGGATAAAGTGGGCACATGCTTGGGGCCTTGCTTGCAGCTTTTGTGTTAGTCTGTGGAGGGCTGGTGTGTGATGCTCCTGCCGTGTTCTGCATAGAACCTTCTGGAGCAACACTAAGCTGGATGACAGCACATACAGCTTTCATGTGCTACTTGTCCTAGAAACTCCAAAGATTTATACCGACTCCAAGACTCAAACCCATCCCATCCAGCTATACACCACAGCGCAGACTTCAAAATACACTGACTTCATCTCACTTTTATTAAAGTAAATCACACATAAACACAATGCATGTCTTACCTTAAGAATCTGTCCTCCTTCAGGGTATCTTCTCAAAATGTCCCTGAGAAAATCAACAAGTGGTGGAGTGGTTTGACCAAATCGACCTAAAACGTGGAACACACATTAAATGATTTGGAGAAATATGCCATGACCCACCACCAACGTGGGATCTGGTTCTAAGCCATAGCAAGACTACACAAGGCACAGCTGCAGACATGGCATTGCAGCACCCGGTGCAAAAACCCACCTGATGGATCAGGTGGAAGAAAGACAGGTGACACTGTTTATCACATCTCAAGAGTTTTAACTGTACTGCAAATTATGTTTCAAAAAGTGTTCTAAAGTACACTATCACAAAAGATCATTACTTCAAAAACAAAGAGCATGGCAGGGAAGTGGAGGGGGAATGTTGCTATATTCCAAAGCAAGTAAAATAAATGGTGCTGTTTAGTGGTTGTTTTGCCACTAAATAAGCCAGAGAGAATGGCCGGTGCTCACATTCTCAACATCCACAGACTCAGCCTGCATCCTGGCTGGCTGTTCTGACAGCAGTCACTGTCTCAACGGCTGTCCAGCTAGGTACTCTTAAGCCTCCCTAGACTAGATGTACTTATACCAGCTGATCAGGTCACCTTACAAGAGGCAAGAGGTGGCTAGAGGGAGAGTAAGGAGAGGGAAAAAATTCCTCAGATGCACAGGATTTCTTTAATTCGCAGGTAAGTAAGAAGAAACCTGTGCTTATAAAAACCAAACTATCATCTCAATATATTTGCATTATTTCATTCAAGATGTTCCTATAGACTTCTATCGACTCCTTCTAACTTAACTAGCTCCCTGCTTTGTCTCCTCTGGCCCTGACACCCCTCACTGCACCCCAATGCTATCTGCTTCATTTCACTTGCAAAACATCATCTTTCTAAAAACCGGTTAGTTGAGACATGATTGACACAGAAAAAGCTGCACCTTGATGCATCTGGCGGTGAGTATTTGCCATGAAACCATCCTCACCACCACCAGCACCATCAATGCATCCATCCCCTGCATAAGTGTCTTCCTGTCCTCTTCGATGTGGTAGTAAGATGTGTTGACCTTTTGTGGTAAGAGCACTTAATATATCTACCACCCTCTTAACAAATTTTTAAGTATACAACACAGTATTCTTAATCATGGGTCCTGCACGTACAGCACATCTCCAGATCTTATTGATTCTGTGCAACTTTGTGCCCTATGACCAAAACTCCCCATGTCTTCCTCCTTCTCCCTGACAACCACCATTCTACTCTCTGCTTCTTTGTGAAAAGTTTAATCTTTTTTCAACTAAACATGGCATATACTTCTAATAATGTCAATATTATACCTCCCCCTTTTAAGCCTTTTGATTGGAGGTTTACAAAAAGATGACAATTATCGGAAGTCAGATCTCCAATCTTGATCCAATCAGGCAACTGAAAAAAAGAAAAGAAAATGCATGAAAAGCAATATAATCCTTAATACTGCAAGTTCAAAACTTTACCTCCAATGTTTTTCATGTAAGAAGCAACACATATTAGCTATTCTTTCTGACCTTTCTTATCAGGAAGTAAATTGCTGTAGAGGAGGGAATATTCCAGAGAACAGAAATGTAGTCAAATGTTATTTAAAAGTTAAATGATTCTAAGGATTTTTCCTTTATGGTTCTAAGAATTTTTTTAATGGTTCTAAGCAATAGATAAAAATACACATATTTCTGCTTTAATATAACCCAAGTTTTTTAATGATGAATCAAGATTGTTAACATAAACAAAATCATTCTTTTGGTCAACATTTCTGACAGGGCTCCATGAGACCCCAGCAGATATAAGAGGACAAAAAAATTCTATTTTTAAATTCATTGGAATAAGTTGGTTCTTAGGACACTGAACATATTAACATATACATATATGGTAGTCTTTTTAGAAAGGGTTACCCTAAGTAGCAGGTCCCCATGTTAGCAGCATTTCCTTTATTTTCCAAGAGCATCCCTAGGACAGCATCACGTGACACACTTTGGAAAACACGGCTACAGATGAAGCCCCAACAAAAAGGCGTGACATGGAAGGAAGGGACAGAGGAGCCTTCCCGCCTCTGAGCTGCTCTCATCTCCAACTTTCCTGAAACCCACTTTCCAGAAAACTGCCTTAGTGTCTGCCTTCCTTGTGGTGACTTTTCTTTTTGTCATAAAGGCAGAGCACAACAGTATTACTGTGATCCACAGGAGCAGGGTAACAGAGTTACTTTTTTGAAAAAAAAAAGTAAATAATCCAAAGCCACATCCACCTTCTTCCCCTCATGGTTCATCCCTGAGTGTCCCCACGGAGTGACCTCTTACAGGTCAACAATCTGCAAAACATGATTCAACCACCCACCAGAAGGACCACCTTTCCAACTGGCACCCATCGACAGGGCATGAGGGACTTCCTTTACCATCTCAAAAATGCAACATTCCTGATGACCCATCGCACAATACCCTCCAAGCTGCCTGAGACTAAACCCATCAAAGGGCAGCCCCACTAGTGCTCCTTCCACAGGGATCTCCATCTTGATCAGGAGTCTCAGGGAACAGCATCACCTTCTACCGGGAACCTCCGGTGGAAAGGGCCAGGAGCAAATCTCTCTCTCCCCAAGCCACATATCCCCGGAATCTCTCAGCACCAGCAAGTTCACCCTCCAATCTCCCTCAAGTCTCATTTGCTCTGCCGCATTTCCAATCATACAGATACTCAACATCTCCTGGAAGACCGGTGCTCACAAAAAAATTCAGGCAAAATGCAAATTCTGTGACATATTAATGCAGTGGACTATTACACAGCAACGAAACACGCATTAACTGAACTGCACACAAATGTGGATGAATACTAACGTCCTATTGAGTAAAATAAACTAGCTCCAAGTTGCTACATACAGAATAATAAGCTTCTCATAAAGTTTACAACTACACATAAACAGTATATTGTTTGAGATATAGTTAGGCTATACACACACATACCCACATGCATACACAAACATAACACATATCTGTACACACCTATACAGACACACAGGCACACACTTACAGAACTAAAACCACCAAAAGGCAGCAGGGTGACAGCTCCAAGGGGATGGGAAGGGAGACTGAGGTGTGTGCTGGGGAGAGGAGACACAGAGGTCAACAGTGACTAAGTCCTTGTTCTCTGGTTGGATAACATCATCACAGGCGACCACCTGTTGTTAGTTAAATAGTAAAAGACAGCTGTGCATGAGCCAAGGATGACACGCCCAGTCAGTACAGCTATGGAACACTGAGAGGAAGAAGGCAGGAAGGAAGTCTTTAATGCAGGAAGAAGTTTCCAGGCCTTAAAGTAGATCTGAGGAAGAAGACATCTCCAGTCCCACACTGAGCAAACCACCTAGCAAAACTATGTCCGTACAGGCGGGTCGGTGGGTGTGGTGATCCTTGCCTTTGAACACTGTATCCTTTGATCACTGTGTCTGTGGCCTATCTACAAGGACATGACCCTCTGAATAAGCACCCAGCAGCTCTAGCCCCCTCGCAGTACGATCTCCTCCCTCCCTCTGCGCTGGTCAAGAGCTGGGCCTTTGGTCTGTGTCCCTTTCCGGATCCCAAATCACTCCAACAAGCAAGGTCACGTTGGTCCTATTCATCTCCGCAGGTGATCTTCAAAGTTGCCCATTTTTGTTTTCAAAACAGGATGATTATAAAGTAGCCTGGGTCTCTGCCTATGCCAACCTAACCTCCCTTACAACCTCAGAGATGCTCATCTTCGTCTATAAGGAACAGAAACTCTTTCCAAATTACTAAACAAGCAACAAGCCTTGGCCTCAGTCTGGATTCCCAACACACTTTCCTCATTCAGCTTTAGAGGACCCGGGAGATGCCCAGAGCTGGAGGTGGAGACGGGCCTTTGTGACCAATTCAAAGACAGAAAAGTCAAGTAATAATTTGGACTTCCTGGTGTGAGGCCTAAACACATCTGTCATGGACGTGAACGGCCCAGGAGGAGGCAAGCAGTCTCTTCAGGGACCAGAGGCAGAGGGAGGCATCATGACGTCCAGACCAGCTGAAGCCAGGGACTCAGAGAAAGAGCACGGTGGCACCTACAAAGACAGAAGCCCAGGCCTCCTGCGACATCCACACCAAGCAGCCAGCGAGGGACAAGAAGCTGTGGCAGCTGTCCTTCCTGCCCGTCCAAGGCATCTGAATTCTCACAATCCAACTTGGAAAGGCTCTGAGTGGTATGGCAAGTTACAAAGGAAAATAGAGTCCACCTCTGTGTAGGAACCTGTCTGATGGCACCGCCTGGCACGACAAGTCAGGTCAGTGGAGGTGAGCATAACCTCTCTGAGTCAGGAGAGAACCATCCCACAACTGAGCTTCTGAAGTTAATGTTAATGGTTTCAGTCTTTCCTCTGTCCTAAAGAGCTTTACATTCCACTTTTATTTGTCTCCGATTGACGCCCTGACAGAAGACGGAACAAGCCCATGGACAGGGCTCAGTTCAATGCTGGCCTGTCCCTTCATCCCTGTGATTCCTGGGCGCTCTCATGTGACCAGTGACAACTAACGTAGCACGCCTCTGACTGCTGAGAGGGCCCTCACGTGTGAACATGTCGCTGGCACGCAGTGGGTGGCCCGGCACCTGCTCCAGGACACACCCCCATCCCTGGACCCATGTCTGGAACACAGTGAGCTGTGGCACAAATGGTTACCACACTCCCAACACGTGTCCCAGACTTCAGCTTCAGCCACTTCCCAGGGGTGGGTCTCTAGCCCCAGACTTGAAACTGCCTGAAGAGTCGCGACCCAGTAGAGACTAGAACTGGCTAAAATTCGTGCTGTCCCGTCCTGTTAGGAATAGGAAAGCAGGCCTGACATGGGAATGACGCAGGCCTGTTACACACACACAGGCAGGACAGGAAGCAGGAGCTAGGGCACCCTCCCCTCCGGTTCCTGCGCTTCCCTAGATGATTCCTTATGTCTCACCAACACTAAGCACAGGGAGAAGCAAACTGATCACCACACTCCCCCAAGTCAGCTCCCTTGACCTTGTCTATCTATTTCCTCATCTGACGCAGGCTTGCCAACGTCTTCAGCAAGACCCTGCTACCTTAACTCTACATACAAGCCCATCGCTTTGACCCACCCCACATCCATTTGGTAACAAACTGCCACGAGTCTGCCCTTTACAAAGTCTCCTATCCTCACCTTTCAGTCTCACCTTGACTCAGTCTAACCCTCATGACCTCATACAGGACACAAATGTCCTACCTGGCCCCCTGTGGCCCACCAACCCAACCCCCCCAAAGCAGTCTTCATATACCGCCACACGCGCCATCCCACGTCCATGTTTTGCACAGCCACCTGCAAACATACTTCTAATGGCAAGACTGAGGCACAGCCGAGCCTTTGCGTGTGACTGCATGCAGGGGACAAGATGACAAAGTAGAACCATGCCCTCCCCTCCAAGCCAGGCTGAATCCACTCAAATCACGATGATGAGGTGACCTTCATGGGGGGGGGATATATCTCCACACCCTCATTAAAGCAGCTGGTACAAATGCTGAACCTTCTTAGCCTGGCCTGCTTGCCAAGGCCTCAGCCAAAGTCACCATCGGGAGGACGGGGGCTGGGGGCTACCTCCCCCTCCTCCAGCACCACCTAGCTGAGAAGGCAGTGGAGGCAAAGAAAGAACCTGAGAGTCTGATGAGGACGTGGGTTTAGTTTTTTACAACATGCTCTATAAAAAGAGAGCACTTTTAAAAAGTAAAAATAAAGTCCTCAATCAAGTCAATGTCTGTACTGCAGCAAACACATGGGGCCTGGCAAGGAGGACCACCCATTCCCGAAGGGGTACCAGCGCAGATGAAGCAGAAGCCGGTGTCAACCAGGCAGGGGACCAGACACCAGACCCAGGTGCACAGGTTGGGAATGCACTGAAGGATTAAGAATCTCACTAGCAAGCCTTCAACCGTAGTTGCAGGGGCAGCAAGGGGTCCAGTACTCCAAATGCCACCCATGCTGCTCAAGTTCTCCTCCGAGATCTGTTCAACTTTTTGACTACCAAATCCTGGAAATGATGTTCTTTATCATGCAAGGATATTCCATGGAATAAAAGAATTTGTTTTTTTAAAAAAGTAAACTGCCAGTAATGTCTTCAATCAAACTCTCCCTTTAAGAAAACTGCAGGGTTTTCACCAATCTTAAAGGAAACACATGACAAGGTGAAATATTCCTCTCTTCCAAAGTTTTGGCCTATCAAGCCACTCCTTTGCACATTAGAAGTTTTTATGTAAGTGTATGCCTTGAAACGCACAGGTTCTAGATTAAATCATGTCTGAAGATGCCTTCGGCCCTAAATTTCTGTGACTCAAAACCGGGGGGGACACTTCCCAGCCGAAAAGGGGGAAGCTATTTACCAGGATCCCAGTTAAATTTGCAACACGGAGAGAAAAACACGCGTGATGATTAAGTCCCTTCCACGACGATTAGAAAAGAAAACTCGCCGGGCTCCCATGCCCATCCGAAACTCATCTCAGCTCCAGAAAGCGAGCATGCAGACAAAACGGGGAAGGCACAGACGTCGCACGGGCAAGGCGTGAAGCGTCTCAGCGCGGGACCGGCACCGCAAGGACGCCCGCCCCGGCCTTCCTACCTCCCGGCCTCCGCGCCACAGCCGCTGCTCCGACTCCGGGAGGCCCGTCTCGGCGGAGATGCGCTGCTTCAGGTCGCGCGCCGTCCAGGTCGCCGGCGCCGCCACGGTCCTGCAGCCCACGCAGCCGGGGAGGACGGTCACCCGCACCCACCTGTGCCGGAGGAGGAGAGGGGCCTCAGCGGAGCCGCGCGCGCGGGGACCCCCCCG
>NW_007260120.1:225500-236331 GCF_000164805.1 Carlito syrichta
GCCGCCCCGCCCCGCCTCGCCTAACTCGGATCCTTAGAGAAAGAGCCGTGCCGCCCGCCAGGCCACGCCCCTCCAAGCCACGCCCCCTGCAGGGGCGCCTCGACCGCGCCCTGGAGCTCAGCCCCCTTCCGCACTTCTAGGGTGGAGACGCGTTCGGTGCGCTGAAGGCAGCGCTCGACGCGTCTAGGGCCTAGCCTCCTTCCGCTATAACGACTTTACTCGATGCAAGCAAGGGTGCAAGTCTAAACAAGACTGATCGTGACCTCGCAGGCATGAGAAGGGAACGCGCCGGCTACAGAACAGTCTTCCACGGTTCCTTTCATGTCTGCTTTTACCGCACAAAAGTAGGGTCAGTGGTTCAGTTGGCTGGAGGAGGGAGAGCCAGCAGCAAGGGACCCGATGAGGATGCACAGGAATAAGTCCTCTAACATCTTGTGAATATATGCGACTTGTATTAGCAATATCATCTTATAGTGCTGGTAGCACTATAAGCTCCTTGAAAGCTGGAATACGAATCTTAGAGTTGCAATCGTGCCACGGTAACGAAATTGCCTTGTAATTTGGAAGCGTGTGGGGCTTAATACGACTTCAGTGAACACCAGGCCCTTCCTTTGGCTTATTTCTCATAGAGATGGAGAAGACACGTTGCAAAAAAAAAAAAAAACAACATCAATTAAGTCAATTCAAAGGCTATATTATTTTTTTAAAAAGTAAACTTGTCTGCTTCTTGTTTTAAATACATTAAATGGAATAAAATTAAGATTTATAGTTGATCCCCAAAAGTAAATTACTATTTTCCCCCTCCCCTCAAAATAGTATTACTCAAAACACATCATCAGTAATAAATACACAGAATACTCTTACAGCCATTCCATTCCTCTCTCACCACAGGGAGAATGATGGAAGTCGTGCATGCCTTTTCCTACTTGGCAGAGGTAAGCATGCCTCATCAGCTACAGGGGAATGTGGTAGTTCAGCATAAAGATCAGGCAAGAAAACCCTAAGAGAAGAATATGTACTCCGTTAATCAGCAAAACTGTACAAGCAAACATATTAGAATATCAACAAATGGAAAGAAAGTCATCTATCAGATGACCTCTCTCTCTGGTCCAAGCACCACACTGAGTCCCCAAGGCCTGGAAATCGGCCCCTACTGGACCATCACAGCACACCTACTCCAGTATGACTCCTGTACGCCTAAATCCTTCCATGTAAAGACTTCACAGGAAACCCTGGTGATACTCACTTTCCTTCTGCTCTTTCCTCGGGAACCAGGTGAGCAGGATGTGGTGGCAATGGAAGCCAGGGGCAGGGCTGGGGACTTGAGAGACGTCAATGACTTCAACCAAGAGGCCTTCACAAGATGTGAAGTAGACCCAGCTGGGGAAAGAGGCTGGGGAGAAGAAGCTCAGGACATCTGGAGCTCAAAGTATCCTCGGGACACATTTTTAGAGGGTTAGTCAGCATGGGAAGTACAGATCCGGAACTCAGGCAAGGGGTCAAAGCTAAGGGGATAGATTTAGGAATCACTTATTCCGTCATTTGGGTAATGTTGGTTGAAACCCTGCTGTGTCTTTGCGGGACATACTTCCCAATAACAGGCACGGGGACAGAGTTTTGGTTTTATGAGACACAAAGAGTTGTGGAGGTGGATGGTGGTAATGGTTATACAACATTACGAATGTACTCAATATCACTGAACTGTATACTTAAGAATGGTTAAGATGGTAAATTTGGTTATGTGTGTTTTACCACAAGAAAAGTATAGTAAATATTTTCAAGAGTAGCTCAGAAACAGTAGAGATATGGAAGAGAAGAGTTGCAATGGCTTTGCCCCAGTGGTGAGGGGACAGGTTGTGGAGCTATAAGGACAGGGGTCAGTGCACATCATCAGTGAGACATCAGTGAGACATATACCCTGGCTGCAGGTGAGAGTAAACTGCAAAAGTCTGCAACGTCAGAAAAAGAAAAGATGGTCTTGAGCAACTGGTCGTTGAACAAGATCAAAGTGACATTTGCTCCCAAGGTATTCATGATTGTTCTAAGGGAAAGAGACCCCTCCCCCCCGCCCCCAGGTCTATAGTTGTGTTTTCTGTGTACAGTGATGGCTCCTAACGCATGTTCTCTAGAGGCACTGCAGTGTTACTCTGGCAAAAACCATCACTAAGTACATAAGCCCCATCCCCAACAAAAAGGGAAATAGGAACCCAATTTTAGTGAGGACCTTGAGGGTCTGAGGGGTGAAAGGATGTGCCCAAAATCACACAGCTGGGAAGTGACAGAGCAGGACGGGACCCAGGTCAACTCCAACTGATGGTTCCTTTCATTTTTGGCATCAAGGGCCAGATTTGTGGAAGACAATTTTTCCATGACCGGGGGTGAGGGGCGAGAGGTGGGGGTTTCGGGTCAGGGAGGTGATCATCAGGCGTTAGATTCATTATAAGGAGCGCAACCAAGGTCCCGTGCATGCACAATTCACAATATGGCACGAGCTCCTATGAGAAACTTATGCCGCTGCCCATCTGAAAGAAAGCAGAACTTCGTTCGCTGTCCACTCACCCCTTGCTGTGTGCTGCCCGGTCCCTAACAGGCCACCCACTGGTACCCATCCATGGACCAGGGATTGGGGACCCCTGTTGTAAAGGGCTGGGCTCATGGCAGTTATTAAAACCAATAAATATTCTTTATTAAAGACCCCCCCCACCAAAAAACCCTCAAATCTCATGCTTACATTCTAGGGAAGGAAGACAGACAATAAACAAATAAGATAAACATGCCTAAATTCCCCCTTTGATGTCAGGTAGGGATAAGTGTTTTTTAAAACACAGGGCAAGATAACAGAGCTAGGGAGATGGTAGTTAGCGAACTCCTTTCTGCACTGTGGCCTTCGAGCAGAGGCCTGAATGAAAGGCAAGAAGCTGAGGGGACTCAGAAAAACTTGTGTGAGGAGAAGAGGGGCCCAGAGCCACGGGTTGAAAGTCCTCACTTGCAGCATCTTCGACCTACATTGGCATCATTGCCTCCCACCTGGTCCTCCACCTCAGGCTCCTCCTCTCCAATTCATTCCCCAACCTGCCACAAAACCAGGTTTGGAATTGATGTCTACATTGTTTACAGATGGTTCCCAGGACTGGAAAGAGGTCTTAACACAGAAGAGTACTCAGTAAATATAAAGAAAGAGGGGAAGGAGGAAGAATGGAAGGAAAAGAGGAAGGAAGAGAGGGAGGGAGGGAGAAAGAGAGGAGAGAATGTTTGGAAAACACAGAAAGGTAGAAAGAAACATGCTCAAACATTATTCCTGGTTCTGCTACTCGAATATAAGCAACATTTTTGTACATTGCCATTCATCTAAGAAATTTTTAAATGATTGTAATTATACTGTAAGTATGTATTTTTCAACAGTGTTATCCTCATATAAACCTCACTTTTAATTTCTGCATAATGTTCTACTGAAAAGGATTATCTCAGGCTCCTGAACCTTATTGATGTTTGCACAGGTATTAAAGTTTTCAAAATTGTACACTCTAATAATTATGTTTGTTCATGATCTTTTACCACTATGCACGACAAGAAGGATATTTGAAACCTGACATATTCTAAGAAATGTTCATCTGAACCTGACCTTCCTCTGCAGGAGCCTGTCTATTATCAAGGGGGGCCGGCAAGAAGCCAAATGGTGAGTCCAGGTCGGGTAGGCGTGGTGCCTCATGCCTGTCATCCCAGCACTTTGGGAGGCCAAGGCGGGCAGATTGCTTGAGCTCCCTGTCATCCCAGCACTTTGGGAGGCCAAGGCGGGCAGATTGCTTGAGCTCAGGAGTTCGAGACCAGTCTGGGCAACACAGGAAGAACTTGTCTCTACAAAAAATAAAAAAATTAGCCGGATGTGGCAGTGGGCACCTGTAGTCCCACCTACTCTGAAGGCTGAGGCGGCAAGGATCTCTTGAGCCCAAGAGGTCAAGGCTGTGGTGAGCTGTGATCATGCCACTGCATTCCTTCCTGGGCGACAGAGTGAGCCCCAACTAAAAAAAATCCAAAAAACTGAGGTAGGCTTCATTTTATTTTAGCACTTTTTCTTTTTTGCCTTAGATATACATTCACCATTAGCACCTTTTTCTTTCAGGTTTTTGAATTGTAGTGAAATACACATAGTATCAAATTAACCATCTTAGCCATTTTTAAGTTTTCATTGTACAAGTCCATCAAAACTTTTTTACCCTAGATATCTATGAGCCACCTCCAACTGTGTTCTCATACAGCCCAAGAAAGAAAAGAAGACAGATCTCATGTAAACCAAGAAAAATACGTGTGATATGTATTCATAGGTTTAAAGTTCAAACACCAACCATATTCCAGAATGATACCTGTGAAAAAACAGCCCAGCTCCTATGAAGTTCCCATTTTAAATAATTAGGAGGCACTTAATAAATAAGTACACAGGCTGGGCACAGTGGATCACGCCTATCATCCCAGCACTCTGGGAGGCAAAGGCAAGATGATTGCCTGAGCCCAAGGGTTTGAGACCAGCCTGGACAACTTGGCGAGACCTCATCTCTGCAATAAATCAAAAAATTAGCCAGGCATGGTGGCACATGCTTGTGGTTCCAGTACTCAGGAGGCTGAGGCAGAAGGATCTCATGAGCCTAGCAGGTCGAGGCTGTGGTAGCTGTGAGCACTGCATATCAGACTGGGTGACAGAGGGAGACTCTGACTCATAAATAAATAAATAACAGCTATATCATATGCAAAGTGCACATAAGTCCTATGATGGAACACAGTAGGCGATGTAGTCGAAAATGACATAAGTTGGGCGCTGTACTTCAGGGGTTGTCACCTGAGAAGATAGCCACATATGCTAAGTGAGAAAAAGCTGAAGGAAGTGTTAGGGTGGTGTTGGTGACTTAGAGAAGACGACCCTTACCCAAATGTCAACTGTACGAACTCTTTCTCCATGAAAAGGAAGATTCGCTATTCTAGTTCATTCTCCTTAACTCACCTACCCTTATCATCGTCACCTCTACATGCAGTCTCTCTTTCTTTTTTTTTTTTTTTTTTGAGTTGGAGTCTCACTCTGGCACCAGGCTGGAATGTAGTGGTACACTCATGGCCACCGCAGCCTCAACCTACTGGACTCAGGTGATCCTTCTGCCTCAGCCTTCCAAGTAGCTGGAACTACAGGCGCATGCCACCACGCCCAGCTAATTTTTTTTAAAATTTACTGTATACAACAATGAGTTCTCGCCAAGTTGCCCAGTCTGGCCTCAAACACCTGAGCTCAGGTAATCCTCTCGCCTCGGCTTCCCAAAGCACTGGGATTACAGGTTTGAGCCACCACACCTGGCCATGTGCAGTCTTTCAAATGGAGATGGTCCTCTTCTCAGACATCTGTGTTTTTTAACCCCCTACACATGTTTACATAGAATCTTTTTTCTAAAGTCAATCTACCTACATAATTGAGGCGTTCTTCAAACCGATGAATATTTTTGGTTTACTATTGGCTTTTGTTTTTTATTTATTTATTTTTGATCTCATCATCTTCTCATTTTGGGTGACTGGCTTTATATTCACCCCATGACTACTATTTCTTGGAGGCATTGCCATCCCTAGGAGACAGCAGGCACGTGCACCAGGCTGTGTGTATGCAGCAACGCATGCGTGCTCGGGGATGCAGAAGGCAGCTGTCACGATCCTTTTAACACCTATGAGTCTTTACCACTCTGAGCCATAGCAAATTGTCACTGCCAGTGGCTGTTGGTCGCAGGACACCCGCTGTCCGTGTCCAGACAGAGTCTTCCCGAGTTGACTTAGGGGAAACCGCCATCCTCCCACTGGTCTCCTGTCTCACCATGCAGTGCCTCATGCAGTCAGGGCAGGACACTGCAGCATCAGGGGGAGGGATGGCGAGCACCCAAGACCCTCACAGGGTGTCACACGGCACCATTTGTGTCTGACGGAGCCCCTTGATGAGCCCTCCAGAACCGCTTCTATCAGATTCACCCATCCTTGAAGGGACAGGTGAGTGCTCCCCAGGTCAGTTTTGTGGAGCCCCCGCTGGTTCTGTCTTTTGCTCCCCTGGGGTACTTCCACACAGTCCCCCACAGCCTCCCCTGCCCATCTGCTCCCACCGCAGCCTCAGTACCTCTTTTCTCTCATTCTTAGGTTTTTCTGGGAACAAATCTTCCAACACAGCCTTGACAAGCCATTCTGTGTTCAGCATGTGACTGCCTGCGAGACAAACAGGCAATCGATGTCCCCGTAAGAGCAGGAAGGAGACGGCGGGTGGCTAGAGAGAACAGGGCCAAACCCTTTGGATGGGGTGCACAAAACCACATATGGGAGTTTCCGTGTTGCTTGGAGTGACAGGCAGAGACCCCGCCTACAAGGCCTGAGTGGCCGGTGCCCCCTCACACCAACTTCCACACACTCAGTGTCCTGGGTTCCTGAGCACCACAGTCCACGCCCTGCCCAAGCTTTTGCATCTGTGGGTCCCTCCGCTGGGCCCGGTTTCCGTCCAGATGGGGCATGTGTCACGCCCTTGCCTCCTGGATACTGGTGCTCAAGTATCATCTCTTCCGACCCCCGATTCACAACAGTGACGTCCTCCACGTCCTCCCAGCACGTCTCAGCCCTTGGATGATCTGACTTCTCTCCATGGTGCCTGTCACCTGATGTATATGCGGTTGCTTCTGTGTAGAGTGTCTGTCTCAAGCCACCACGTTGTGCGCTCCATGAGACACCGCTGCTGTTGAATTTAATGTTCTCCCCTGCACCTAGAACAGGGCCCGGCATGCAGAATGTCTTCGTTGGCTCAGGCTGATGTGACAAAGTACCATAGACTGGGGATTAAACAACAGACATTTACTTCTCACTGTTCTGGAGGCTGGGAATCCAAGATCAAGGTACGGGCAAGGTAGCTTCACCTGATGCCGCCGCTGTCACCTCTTCCTCCTCCTCTTCTTCCTTCTGCATCAGGGTCTCACTCTACCACCCAAATGGAGTGAAGTGGCACAATCACAGCTCACCATAGACTCGACTTACTGGGTTCAAGCAATCCTTCTGCCTCAGACTCCCAAGTAGCTAGGACTACAGGTATGTGCCACCATACCTGGCTATGTTTCTTGCTATGTTGCCCAAGCTGATCTCAAACTCCTGAGTTCAAGCAATCCTCCCATCTTGGCCTCCCAAAGTGCTAGGATTACAGGCGTGAGCCACCACTCCTAGAACAACCTCTTCTTTGTGGGAATGTGGAAAAGAGAGGAAGCAAACTCTCTCAGGTCCCTTCTCATGACGGCACCAATCCCATCACAGAGGCCCCACCCACATGACCTCATCTAACCCTAATGACCTCCCCAACACCCCATCTCCTAATACCATCACATCAGAGGTTAGGGCTTCAACATACAGACATGGGGGACACAAACACTCAGTCCACAGCACCATAGGTGCTCCAAAAATATTGTGGAACAAGTGAATGAATAATGCTTGTTCCTGCCTATACTCTGGACTCCCAGGCCTGGCACCCCAGGTGTCTGTGTCTCCACCCCTCTCCCCACCTGCTCTATTCTTGGTTTTCTTGGTAGAAGATCCATAAACTCAGTGTAGAACTGCATGGAGGAGTAAGTCCTGCCACTGCACAGATGACCCTTGAAAACACTCCACTAAGTGAAGGCAGCCAGTCCCTGAGGGCCACAGAGTGAATGATTCCATTTACATGAAATGCCCAGGATTGGCACCACCAGGGAGACAGGTAGTAGACTAGTGGCTACCAGGCATGTGGGGAGACAGGCTGAGAAGCCAGTGCCAATGGGTATGGGGTTTCTTTGGGGGTGACGGAATTGTTCTGGAATTAGATAGTGGTGATAGTCACCCAACCTTGTGAATATCCTAAAAACCACTGAATTGTACCCTTTAAAATGGTGAATTTCATGGCATGTGAATTACATCTAAAAAATGAGAACCAAGTACCACATGTTCTCACTCATAAATGAACCCTGAACAATTATAATACTATAAGAAAGGGATTGGCAGTAGGAGGAAAATGCCAGAGGAGGGAGGTAGAGGCACACTTCATCAATAAGGATACCCGGTCTCAAACAAGGTGAAGTGGGGACCAAAGCGAGGCCCAAACTTTACCTGTACAATGACCATTTGTATACCTAACCCTGAATTGTATTCATCTTCAAAATAAAAAAAAATTTTTTTAAACGACTATGCAAAAAAATTAACATCGTCATTGATGGAGATGCAAAGACTTTTCCTGGACCACCATGTGTAGAATCTCTCTGGGCACAAAAACAACATTGAATGAAAACCTGGATTTTTCGGGGGAGCCCACTGGCTTGTTCATTGGACTGTCTGTCTCCTTATGATGTTCTCAGTCTCAGAATGGTCAGAATCGGCATCTTTGCTCCCAAACACATTCATGAGCAAAGTAGAGCAAACTCTTCTGGGGACACCCACTACCCCCCTTGGCTCTCTCCACTTCCACCTACCCTTCAGCTGGCTCCAGGTTCACCCACCAAGCTGTCACCTGGCCTGTGCACATACCAGGTCCGACAACTAAGCTCATGAGCATCCTAGGAAAAGTGCTCCATCCCTCATTGCTGAATATCACTATGGTCCCCTTCAAGGTTCTCCCCTAAGGAAGTTATGCACCAATGCCAGCGCCTAGTCCACCCGTCAAAGCAATTGTGGGACTCTTTTTCTGGAATGGCCATCAGAGCTGTCACTGTTATTTGTGGAGGTCTGACCATTAACTTCGAGATCTTGCCACCATGCGCTTACGTTGGCAGCACTGTACAAATAACTGTACTGGAACACTCTCCCTACTCACCTGATCTGGCCCCCAGTGACTTTTTTCTTTACCCAAAGAAAAAGGAGATATTGAAAAGAGGACATTTGGAGACATTCAGGACATCAGGGGTAATACGACGACGGCTCTGATAGCCATTCCAGAAAGAGTTCCAAAATTGCTTTGATGCCAGGTGCTGGCGTCGGTGCACAGCTTCCCAAGGGGAGGACTTCGAAGGTGACCGTGGTGATATTCAGCAGTGAGGGGTGTGGCACTCTTTCCAGGATGAGTTTGCGAACTTGATGGTCGGATGGCGTATGTGCCCTCTTTCCTCAGGGTCCATTCTTCCTCCAGATTCAGCCCCAGCCACAGCATCCTTGGTCAAGGAAGTCCCATGGCTACTAGCCTCAGGTCATTCCACCGGCCTGTACCTCTCTGTGTGTTCTCCTGAGCAGAGCACTGGATCCCAGTCCCACCGTCCCAGCCTGACACAAAGTCGTCCCTTTCAGGGAAGACTGGATCCATCACCCACCATGCTGGTGACCCACATGCAATTCATCCAACAGGCCACATTCAATCACCAATAAGCCAGAAAAATGACAAAACTTCCCCCTCTCTTTGTGCTCAGGTAGACACAATCTCTTGACTTTTATTTTTAGCTGTATTAATCATACTTTGGGAAATGAGGTCATGTTTCTGAGCCTGCATTCCTGCCTCTTCTACTTCCAAAGAGGGCATTGTGAATTCCCTCGAGTGCTGTCAATGTTATGAGGAAACAGAATTGTGCAGACTTTACACGATGCTTTTGTATCCATTGGTAATTTTAATGAGGGTTTGTTGTTTGGTTGCCAAAAATCCTGGGTTATTCAAAGATGGCTTTGCCAAAGCAAAATTAACCAGCAAGGGCCTCAAACACAGGCATGCTTACATACCGGACTTTGCCTTGGGAAGGAGAAACATGACTCAGGCCCTCAGATATTGGAACATGATGCATCTTAAGCTGTGCTGGCCATTTCAGGGAATAGTAAAACCACGGGAAGTTTCTGAATTCCTCTGACATTTATGACGACCTTTGATTAAGCAGCCTCTCTGGCAACATTCTATACAAAACATGGACGTAGAGGGAGCTGGCTGTAGCCGCAGGTGATATGGAAATGAACCAACGCACACCAACAGTTAGTGCATTTTACATGTACCAATACCTACCAGCAATTAGTGCATTTTACCCGTACCAATACACGCCAACAATTAGTGTTTTAGTGGAGCTCAAGTGCAATTCCCAGTTTTGAAGTCAACCTTTGTCTCCAGAATTCATCAGGACCAAATATCCTGAGGCCTCTCTCTAAGGCAAATCAGAATCTCCCACTCTCAGGCTTGTGCAGTCTTATGGGCAGTACAGAGGATTCAGGCATGCCAGGAGCAGACAGGGCGAATGCACACTCAGGAATTGCAGAACAGAGGTATGTATGCTCACCAAGAGAGTGTGATCTCACAGCTATCTCCTTTCTTTTTTTTTTTTGAGTTGGAGTCTTACTCTGTCACCCAGACTGGAGTGGAGTGGCCGCTCCCGGCCACCGCAGCCTTGCCTGCTGGGCTCCGGTGATCCTTCCGCCTCGGCCTTCCAAATAGCCGGAATTACAGGCATGCCCGGCTGATTTTGTGACTTATTGTAGAGATGAGGTCTTGCTGCCCAGGCGGGTCTCGATCCCACGGGCTCAGGCAATCCACTCACCTCAGCCTCCCAAAGGCGCGGGATTACAGGCTGAGCCACCGAGCCCAGCTACAGTTATCTACTTTTAGTCAGTTAATCGTAGTCAATTGAGCTACTTGTCTAAAAATACACTGCCCATTTATTCATTTTCTTTTCTTTCTTTTTTTTTTAAGAGACAAGTTCTCCTCTGTCGCCCAGGATAGATGGCAGTGGCACCATCATAGCTCACTGCAGCCTCGGCCTCCTGGGCTCAAGTAATCCTCCTGACTCAGCCTCCCAAGAGCTGAATCTACAGGCACATACCACCATGCCCAGATTTTTTTTTTTTTTTT
>NW_007260120.1:236351-287761 GCF_000164805.1 Carlito syrichta
AGTTGAAGTCTCACTCTGTCGCCCAGGCTGGAGTGCAGTGGCATGCTGCCGGCCACCGCAGCCTCGACCTGTTGGGCTCCAGCAATCCTTCTGCCTCAGCCTTCCAAGTAGCTGGAACCAAAGGCGCACACTACTACGCCCGGCTAATTTTTTATTTATTGTAGAGATGAGGTCTCGCCAAGTTGCTTGGATGGGTCTTGAACCGGCAGGTTCAGGCAGTTCACTCGCCTCAGGCTCCCAAAGTGCTGGGATTAAAGGCTGAGCCACCGAGCCCGGCCCAGACTATTTTTTTTCAAAGGTAAAGTCTTACTCTATTGCCCAGGCTGGTCTTGAACTCCTGGACCCAAGAGATTCTCCCACCTTGTCCTCCCAAAGTGCTAGGATCTATGGGCATAAGCCACCACTCCAGGCCCCTTTTTATAATTCTGAAGTTGTATCTCCGATAGAATTTGTAGATCATAATTTGATTAAACTCATGTTCTACGGTCAGAAGTAATTGAGAAACATGATTTTATTTATTTAAAAATAAATGAAAATTGTATTTATTTTTGTCTTTTCATTTTAAAAAATATTTCTCGCTTACATTCATGAAAGATTTTTAAAAATCACATCCTTCTGTGTCCCATGTCGAAAGATCTGGGTCTGGGGTGTCAATGAATAACTCAGAGGTCATCATTCTTTGATCTCCGTGAGAGCTGTTGCCACAGGCTTGGGAAGATGCCACAGAAACCATGTCTACAAATCACCGATCTGGAAACGTGTGAACAGCAGCAAAACTTACTTTATTTTATTTATTCTTCTACAGCCCTCCCCATACAGAGGAAATGATAAACAGCTCCTCATTTCTGTCTTGCAGTGCAGTTATAATAGTTGGCTAGCATCCCCAGCCTGACAGGACACAAAGGAAATGCCAGTTACAAATAGGTCAGGGGAGTTTTCCAAGGAAAATTGGGAACGGAACCATAAAACACAAAGTGGATTTTACATGATGGCTTCAGTTGAATAGAATCTTCACCTGTTAATATTCTGCATTTTGTTCGTTTCCCAAGCCATTCTGAATTTTCTCTTGATAGGAGTTCATTGGATAAATTAGACAGTCATACATTTTTTTTAAAAAGTCTTATTTACTTAATGGTTATGAAAATGAATGGTTCTGAATCACCAAGGACAACTTTCTTTTTCTTTTCTTTTTTTTAAGTTAGGGTCTCATCCTGTCGCCCAGGTGGAATATAGCAGCACAATCACGGTTCACCGCAGTCGCAAATTCCTGGGCTCAGGTGATCCTCCTGTCTCAGCCTCCAGAGTAGCTGGGACTACAGGTGCACTCAACAATGCCCGGATAATTTTTTATTTTTTTATTTTTATTTTTTGTAGAGACAAGGTCTTACTATCATGCCTAAACTGGTCTTGAATTTCTGGGCTCAAACAATCCTCCTGCCTCAGCCTCCCAAAGTGCTGAGATTACAGGTGTGAGTCACCATGCCTGGTAATAAGTCTTTTTAATGGATGGAAAGACAGTGTGAGTGTAGAGGGCTCTGTTATTCATACACGCTTCTCTTTAAAGGACACATGTGCTTCCATTTCTCATGCAGATAAAAGACCAAATAAATGGCAGTGTCTGAAATCTGTTCCTTTTGGACCCTGCATTCAGCCATCATTTTATCTCATCATGAGAAGGGCCAATTCCTTTCCTTTTGTTTTTTGCTTCTTTTCTTGGAGGGAGGCTGGAGAAGGGAGCATTTTAATTTTACATCAAAATATCAAATTGTTTGGCTGCACCTACCTAAGCCAGAGGTTACAATAACTTGCAACTGCTTCTTAACAGTCTTTCTGATTTTTTATGTTTTCTACAATTTTCTAAGGATCGGTTTTTCTCTTTTCACTCTACAAAGGTTTACAAGTTATTCTTTCTGTAGAGTCAATGAACTTGGTCTAGGGACTGCTGTAGGCTTCAAACTGTGTTTCTTTTGGAAAAGAATTAATGCTTTGTTTCTGTATTGTTTTTCTTATGACTAATGCTCTAAATCCTAATATACTAGAAATAAGAATGATTTATAATAAAGGTTCACATATAAATCATTTTTCCTACGGCTTTTAATTTTGAGGCTGGCCCCGGTGGCTCATGCCTGTCATCCCAGCACTTTGGGAGGCAGCAGCGAGAGGATTGCCCGAGCCCAGGGGCTTGAGACCAACCTGGGCAACTTGGAGAGACCACATCTCTACAATAAATCAAAAAATTAGTCGGGCATGGTGGCACATGCCTGTTGTTCCAGTTACTTGGAAGGCTGAGGCAGAAGGCTCGCCGGAGCCCAGCAGGTCGAGGCTGTGGTGGCCGTGAGCGTGCCACTGCACTCCAGCCTGGGCGACAGGGTGAGACTCCAACTCAAACAATAAATAAATAAAATAAAATAAAAATATTGAGTCTGTTTGAATCTAAGTTACTATTTCTATGTGGGATTTCCTTCCTCCCTACCAGGAGGCACTGTAAATGCGATCACTTAAAATCCTAAGGTGTCATGCTGGGTAGTGCAACAGTTTTATATTATTATCTCGAGAAAGTTCTCAGCTGCTGCTTCAGGGAAGGCGACGAACCTAAACAGTGTCCAAGAGGCAGGACCCCAACACCCGCACATGTTCAATCACAAGTGTGCCCATGGGGTTGTCACAGCCTCACAGATAGCCGCGCTGAGCTGGCCCTGGTGCCAGTGGAACATGGAATTCCTCCTCCAACCCAAACCTGCCTAGCTGGAGGCCCCCTGGCTCCTCCAGTGACCTCTGTGCTGTCTGAGAAGCATCACCCCACACCCGAGCCCTCAGTGCAGATGCCGCCGCGGGACCTTGGTGGGAACCAGCGCAACTCAGGATGTCTAGATTCACTTTAAAATACGGATGCAAAGAAATGGGAGGTAGAGACAAACTTGGCAGAATTCCAGCACTTGCCAAATCCATATAATGGGTGTGTGGGGAATACATTTGTCTAATTCTATACATGTCTGAAATGTGTCACGGCAAAAATTTTAAAAAGAGGCACCAAGGCCAAGAGTGGGATTTTCGTCAACTCGGGCTGAAGGTGAAAGTACAAGCTTCCCTCCCACACACCCAAATGTCCCCCCTCCGCCCCTCAGGCTCCTGGCCCAGCCAGCTCTCTGGCCCAGACTGACCTCTGTGGGCAATAGGGCTCCAGGTATTGAGGTTGATTGATGAGAGAGAGGCCAGGGAATTCACGCTCACACCCACCTGCAGCCTCACCACGGCCCTGCTGTGTCCTTCAGGGTCACCACCTGCTCAAGAGGCCTATTCTGACGACTCTGTCCTTCAGGGTGTGAGTGGTCACTCCTCGGGGCTCAGGCAGTAGCAATTCCACTGCTCGAATTTCCCAGGATCCAGAAGGCTTTCTCATAATTCCTTTCATCCTTTGCACATAACCCTTGATTGATCTCATTGGACTCTGGGAGCCTGACATGTAGACCACTCAACACAGGGTGACTGGTCACCTGTTCTATCCAGGAGGGAAGAGGAGGCTCAAACTCACTGTGACAACGAGCAACAGGTCCGAGGGGCAGAAAAATGCTGCCAGGGCAGGGCACAGCGGCTCATGCCTGTGATCCCAGCACTTTGGGAGCCCAAGGTGGGAGGATTGCTTGAGCCCAGGAGTTTGAGACCAGCTTGAGCAACATAGCAAGATCTCCATCTCTACAAAAAATAGAAAAATTAACAAGGCATGATGGCCCATGCCTGTAGTCCCAGCTACTAGGGAGGCTGAGGTGGAAGAATTGCCAAAGTCCAGGAGGTTGAGGCTACAGTGAGCCATGGTCATGCCACTGCACTCCAGCCTGGGCAGTAAAGATTCTGACTCAATAATAATAATAATAATGAAACATGCTGCCAGGGCCAGACACAGTGGCTCAAACCTGTAAACCCAGCATTTTGGGAGGCCGAGGTGGAAGGATGACTTGAGGCCAGGAGTTCGACCAGCCTGGGCAACATAGCAAGATCCCCATCTCTACAAAAAAATAGAAAAACTAGCTAGGCATGGTGGCACATGCCTGTAGCGCCAGCTACTCAGGAGGCTGAGGTGGAAGGACTACCAAAGCCCAGGAGGTCGAGGCTGCACTGAGCCGTGAGCATGCCACTGCACTCCAGCCTGGGCAGCAAAGACTCTGACTCAAAAATAATAATAATAATAATAATAAAGAAACATGCAGCCAGGGCCAGATACAGTGGCTCATACCTGTAAACCCAGCATTGTGGGAGGCCGAGGTGGGAGGATCACTTGAGGCCAGGAGTTCGAGACCAACCTGGGCAACACAGCAAGACTCCCATTTCTACAAAAAATAGAAAAATTAGCTGGGCATGGTGGCACATGCCTGTTGTCTCGCTACTCGGGAGGTTTTGATCTCAGGAAATCCCATGAGTTCCAGGTGTTCTGTGCCAGGAATGGAGGGCAAAGAGCAAACATGCATTTTTGATGAGGACACAATGGGGGTTTCAAAGTCAGATGAGAGAGCATAGTCTTTGGAAGGTAGGCAGATCAGTGAAGTCCAAGTGTCAGATTCCAAAGGCTGAGACCAAAGCCCAGGGGGTCATGGCTGCAGTAAGCCATGATCATGCCACTGCACTCCAGCCTGGGTATCAGAGACCCTGACTCAATAATAATAATAATAATAATAAAGAAATATGCTCCCAGGCACTCATCAGCATGTGCTCCCTTCTGTCCTCTCTGGGGTCTCTGGCCCATCTGAAACTGACAGAGCCAATCACGAGTCACCTTGTGCAGCCCAGACCCAGGCTACACACAGTCCACAGAAGGGCTCAGAGTCGCACACGCAGACTGAGTTTTCTCTCTCCAGGAACCCATCCACTGGAGCCATGGCTGGAGCCGGGGGCAGACAGTGCAGGGAAACCAAGTCAGTGCCCTTCTCTCACCTCCGCTGGAGAAGGGATGCCGGTGGCCGGGGCATTCCGTTGCCTGGCGTGAATCTTACGAGAGATACCGTGTGGGTCCCATCTGGACTCAGCCAGGCCCCCTCTCTCCATCTCATGTTTCCTACACGATGGCCAAAGATACTCGATGAGTCTCCCCCAAACAGATCATGGCATCTTTGGACACACTGAGGGATCGCAGTGGCAAAAAGGAACATCCCCGAAACCAACCAAGGGGGGCTGGCAGTCAGGCTTGCAAAGAACTGCTCATTAGGCTGGAACAGTGGGGCAGCGCCTTTGCATCATGACTGTCTTTGGGGTCCCGGTCACAACACCTGCCACAGCTAGACTTTGTGTGCTTTATGTAGAGTAGAGTCACAACAGACATGGCTACCTTTTCCTGGGCACTCACCCTGTGTCCAACACCGTGCCAAGTGTTTTGCATGCATGACCTCTGATCTGATATTATTTTGGGTATTATTTTTCCCGTGATATGAAAACAGTAACAGATTCAAGGCCTCACGACCAGCAAATGGCAAAGCAGAGATTCAAGCCAAGCAGGTCTGGCTCCAAAGTTGCACTCTTTCCATTACACCATTTGTTTCCCCTTAAAGGAGGTGGGAGGATATTTGTTGAGAGTTCATTGTGTTCTGTGTGGATGCAGAAGTGTATAAGAAAAAGAGGAGAGAGGAAGAAGCTGTCCTCTTGCCTCCCTCTCCTGGCCACATGCGAGGGGCTGGTTTTGAGCCTACAAAAACGTGAGGTGAAGACACAGTGTTCCTGGCACTGGGCAGGACTGAGAGGGTGCAGCACCATCTCCCTCCCAGAAAACACACAGGCTTCAGGGGGAGTGTTCACCAACCCTCGTGGCCCCATCCACAGGGTGCGGTCACTTTGGGCTCCAGGGGTCTGTGAGGTGCACGGAAAAAACATCTTACAGAGGACACTAGCCACAGAGACCCTGACAAGGCCTCAGGGCAAGAGGCTCAAGTGGAAAAAACACAAGTAAACTTGTTCCCAAGCCCATGTAAGGTATCCCCTCCCCAAGGATGCCCAGAAATAGCTGGGGAAGAATTTCAGCACGGGAGATGCATGGGGGTTAAGGTCTCGTCAAGCAAGCGAAAGTCTGGAGCCATGGAGATAGGCGTGTAAATATCAGTCGACCTTATTTATACCCATGGACGCCTGAAACCTAGGAGGGGTGGAATCATGGCTAAGCCACTTGGTCCCGCTTCGGCCCTGGCTCTCTTTCTGGGTGACTGCCACCAGATCGGGCTCTGAGCCTGTGTCCCCTCCCGTCCCTCATCAGCCGTGTCAGGCAGCCAGTTTTCTTGGCCTTCCATGGCCCACCTTCTGTGCCCTCTCTGGGTTGGATTCCGACACTTGGACTCCGCTGGTCTGCCTGCCTTCCAAAGACTATGCTCTCTCATCTGACTTTGAAACCCCCATCGTGTCCTCATCAAAAATGCATGTTTGCTCTTTGTCCTCCATTCCTGGCACAGAACATCTGGAACTCATGGGATTTCCTGAGTGCTAGGATGGCTGGCCGCTCTTCATAAAGAGCCCCTTTTGCTCTGACTTGAGTTGAGGCTAAGAGGTGTCTCTCGGTGGCCCCGGAGAACTTCCCTGTGGGGCTTGGTGGCCAGAGGAACCAATCGCGTGATGTGAGGGCTGGGACTGGCAGCCCTACACACCGATCTCCAGGGAGGTGAAGGGACTAGAGATTGAGGCCCATCAACAATGACCATGGGTCTCATCCACCATGCCTACACGATGAGACTGCAATAAGAACTCTGAAACAGGACAGAGGAGCTTCCAGGTTGATGGACTCATCAAGGTGCTGGGAGGGTGGAGCCCTGAGAGGGCATGGGAGACCCAGATCCACTCCCACACACACCATATACCACGCCTCTCTTCCCTTTCGCTGTTCCTGAATTGTATCCTTTAAGATCATCTGTCATGGTACCAAAAACACTTCCCTAAAGAGTGAGTCATTCTAACACATTTCCAAACCTGGGGGCAGCCATGCAAACCCTCAAATTTGTAGTTGGTTGGACAGAAGTGCAGGTAGCCTGGGGATCTCTATTCTGGCTGGCATCTGAGTTGGGCAGTCTTGTGGGACAGGCAGTCTTGTGGACTCTGTGCCAACTCTGGGTAGTTCGTGCCAGAATTGGGTTGAATTGCTGGGCACCCAGCTGGTATCAGAACATCGGGGAATGGGTTGTTTTTGGAAAACAACACAACACCTATAATCATCGGTTTGCTGACGATGATTATCTTAAATGTATTCAACACTCCGCCGGACAGTGAGGAAATACAACTACACATACACCTCATAGAGACTCCAAATAAACACCACCCATACCTCCCATCCCGGTTGGAGCCACCATCACCCCTCATCTGCCTCAACAGCCCACAGTGGGTTCCTGCCTTTGCACTGACCCATCTACAGAGCAGTCAGAGGGATGCTTGAAAAACATGTCAGGTCACCCCACGCCTTAACATCCTACAGTGGGTCCCAGCTCTTCCCAGTGCTGTGGCATCGCCTGTCTCTTCAGCTGCCCTGTCCGCTTCCCGGCCCTCTCTCACCTCCCTTCAGCCAGCCTCTTCCTTGCCCTTGGGCTATGTCAGGCAGCTTCCACCAAGGGTTCGCCCAGGCTCCCCTGTCTGGAACATTCTTCCCCTAAATAGCTTATGACCAATCCCTTCACCTCCTAGTGGTGTTTGCTCCAATTCTGCCTTCTCCATGACGTCTCTCCTGACCATGCTATTTAAGGCTGTCAGTGCATGGTCCCACATAATATCGGGCTCCCACCTCCTTCTCCTCACTTACCATCCTTCTGTTCCACCATATCAGATACCATACAGTTCAGTTACTTATTAGATGTATTGCTTGTTTTCTCTCTTCCCCTGCTAGAATGTAACATTCCCAGAAGTTGGTACCTATATCAGTTTCATTCCTTGACACGGTCCAAGGCCCTGGCACATAATAAATGCTCAATACCTATTAGTTGAATGAATGATGTTAAGAACAGAAGCTTGTTTGGAGAATTTTAACTTGGAAAAACCTTCCTCCCTGGGTTCCCAGCCTGCCAGATGAGGAAGGAGAGTCACTTCCCAGCAGGCCCAGGAGCCTCGGGACCTCACAAAAAGAGGAATTCACCCAAACACATAGGTATTGCAGTGAGGTCTGATAGCAGGTTCTTGGCTTGGCTTCCTAATCTCCCGAGGCTTTAAAAAGTTTAATCTGAAATTCCTTATGAAAAGTTCCAACAAAGCAAACTTTAAAAGGCCTGTGTCATCAATTACTATTCTTGTTGCATTTTATATAAATAATGAGGCCAAATCTAATGAGATCAGACGCTCAGTAGATGAGAATAATCTTACTGTGATGAACTTTAACCACAAGTGGGAGTGACTGTAGAGAGACAGTTTATGTTTCAATGGAACACTACAACACACCCTTGTGAGTTACTGGTTTCTAGATCTGTTCATTGTCTTCAAGCTATTTTTCACCCCTTGGCTACATGGAGCCTCCCATTTGGCACATTCTATCAGTCCTTCACCCACATCTTTCGTGCCCTGCTCTGGGAAATAACCGTGGCTATGACACTGATGTCTATGCCATCACCAAATCTTGACCAAACTTTAGGCAGGGTCCTCAGCGCCCTCTTTTTGACTAGGCTCATTGTCAAGCCCAGTCTGTGCCCTGCCTGGCCCAGCAGATACAAGCATTCTGCTGAGCCCATTTAGCAAGAACCTCTACCTCTTGTTATCCGACCACCTTACATATGTGACCACATTCCTCAGGTCCCCTTGATGTCCAATCATCCTGTCAAGTCAATTTAGTGAGCATCCCCCTACTTTTAGTTATGTTCCATCCACTGACCCCTCACTCTGCTCTTTGGCTATAAACCACCAGCTGTCTTTGCTCATATTCAGAGTTGAGTCCCATCTCCCTTCCCTATTGCAATAGTCTTGACACCCATTGAAATAGTTGTGAATAAAATCTTCGTTGCCATTTTAACAAGTGTTGGAATGACTTTTTTTCTTTAACAAATCCTATGACCTTGAACAAGTCATGTAACCTCAGTTTTGCCATCCAGCAAAAGAAACCAACTCATAAAAGACGATCTTTTGAGCAGGGCGTGGTGGCTCACACGTGTAATCCCTGCATTTTGGGAGGCTGAGGAGAGAGGATTGCCTGAGTCTAGGGGTTTGAAACCAGCCTGGGCAACTTGGCAAGACCTCATCTTAACAATAAGACAGATGTGGTAGCACACACCTGTAGTTCCAGCTGCTTGAAAAGCTGAGGTATAAGGATAGCCAGAGCCCAGCAGATCAAGGCTGAAGTGGCTGTGAGCATGCCACTGCATATCAGCCTGAATGATACAGTGAGTTCTGACCCAAAAACAAAACAAAACAACAAAAAGAGGATGTCCCGGACATTCTACCAGCCTGAACAATCCCAAATAGGCCATACTCCTAAACACACTGTAATGAGAACCATTTCCTTGGGGTTCTCAGGGCTGTTCCCCCAGATCTGGCCCAACCCTGGAATCAGCTCTTTGCACAGACATGTTCTGAGGCTCCAACGTCTTCCTGAGGGCAATGGAGAGAGAACCAGTCCCAAAGCAGCCTTCGTGTGACCATGTTCCTGCTGCATTTAACCTAAAATTTCAGATGGATATATTCAATAATATGTCTGCTTTTATTTCACTGTGCACATACCATTTTATATGTCTCATTCGATAGATAATTCAACTTCTTTTCCCAAAATATTTGCACAAAAGCAGTATCTGGGAAGGTCCTGCATGTTAGTGCTGGGGCTTTCAGTGATCCTTACCCCATATCCATGGACCCCACAGCACAAAAAGCCCAACCTGGATCCTTTTCATCTCCAATAATTACCTTGTCCCAAGTCGGGTACAGTGGCTCACACCGGTAATCCCAATACTTTGAGAGGTCAAGGCAGGAGGATCACTTGAGGCCAGGAGTTTAAGATCAGCCTGGGCAACGTAGCAAGACCTTGTCTCTACAAAAATTTTTTAAAAATTAGCCAGGTATGGTGACATCTGTAGTCCCAGCTACTGGGGAGGTTGAGGTGGGAGGATTGCTTGAGCCCAGGAAGTCAAAGCTGCGGTGAGCCATGATCATGCCACTGAACTCCAGTGTGGTCAACAAAGAAGTAAGACCCTATCTCAAAAAAAAAAAAAAAAAAAAATTGCCCCAGGAACAAGGAAATCAGGCATATTTATTGTCTTAATGATACAGGTTTATCTGTCTTGATAAAAGCATACCCAGTTTAAAAAAAAAAAAAAGATTAATGCTGTGATGCTCAACACATCTTCTTTATTCTATGTATTTACAAATGTTTCTATATTCAGTCACTGACATTTTAGCCTTAAAGTAAATTGGAAATTCTAAAGTACTCAAAGCCTATATAATTTAAGTATCTGCAAAAATATCCTCAAAGTTAATTCATACTTTTTAAAGCTATAAATAGAATTGATCACATAGTGATTGCAATGATGATAGCACCTGCTTATTTTTCAACATGTTAGATGCTTCAAATTAATCCTGATTGTTGAAAATGTATAGTTAGTGTCAGCATCAGTGATTCTATATAGTCACTGTTCTTTAAAATAAAAGTACAAAATAATTACTAATAACGAAGATAACTGGTAAGTTAAAGGAAAATGAGTTCACCTTTCATTTGGAAAAAATCTACCTTCAAAACTGAGTGGGAAAGTACTAATATGAAAGCACTTTAGAAGGATTTTGTTTAGAAAAAAAATCCACAGAAATACTACAAGACAGCATGCATGGTAAAAGATGTTTGTATTTCGCTCATGTTTAAATAATTTAGCATCTGTAATGTAAGAAAATTAATCTTGGATGACTTCTCATAATACTAGAAAATACAGAAAACAAAATATTTCAATTGTTCAATACAAATTAGACCCACCAAGTAGTCTCAATCTTTTGTGTATTCACATATTTAAATAACAATCACTACAACATATTAATCCTGATATGCTAAGAGGCAAGTTTTACTGAAAAAGTTTCTTTGTCTAATGAGTAAAAATGGTCAAAAGGCAAAGAGAAAAACAGTGGGGTTTTTTCAGTGTTTCAAGTTTGGAAAGCCAAATTGGAAAAGTCTTTTTATCTGTGGGTATCATTAGGTAACCAGATGTGAAATCTTCCCTGATCTCTATGTTGCTAGAATTTCCACTGTGAAACTTGCTATTTGAACTCAGCAATCAAAATTAATGAAAGAACATTTTGTTATATGCCTTAAAGAAGTAGAGCACAAAGACATTTAAGGAATAATTATAAATATACATAAATATTATTTTTGCACAAATCATCAAGCTTGTACAATAAGCATCATTTCCTATTTTATAATTTCTTATAAAATAGCAACTAAATTTATGCAAGCATTATCTTTTATTGTCACAGTCTATAAAGAAGATATAGAGTTTTCTCTCTCTTTCTCCCTCTCTCCCTCCTTTCTTAGGGTATTTGATACAATCCTAAGTAGTTCATTGTTGTTAGTTTCATATTTTCCAAATCATCATATGGCCAGTGCGATACACTCATGTGGACATTTTATGAAAGAGAAAATGGAACACATCTAATCAACTCTCCCTTATAGTAGACACACCAGCAGAAGAAAAACACGAAGCTAGTTGGACCATGAGAGTTTTAGAAGGTTATTTTCAACCCTTGTACACGTGACCCTGAAAAGTTGTATGCACAGTTTCAGTTAGAACTGAAGAAGCATCAGCAGCTGGTTCACTCTTACCTCTAGAGAGCTTTCTTTGGGTTCTGCCTACCTATGTTTCACCTGGGAACATCCAACAAGCCTTAAAATCTCCATGCAAATCGCTGTCCTATAAAACGTTAACCCATTTACCTAGTCTCCTTGGTCTCCATAATGACTTCTCCTGGCATATTGGTCCGTGGAAACCATGAAAGTGTTTTCCTTTCTTCTGTTTGAGACTTTTGCTTGTGTTTCCTTTAAAAGTGAATTCCAAGTCAGCACTTCCCAACCGGTGAAAAGCCTGTCTCCCCTCAGTGTCCTTCCATCATCTGATGTCAGAAAACATGGTTGTGTTCTGCGTCTGTGCTCCCAGGAGTATGACTCTCCAGTCTGATGAAGGCTGACTTCTGATCCAGCAGCCCACAGAAGTTCCCAAGGTACAACAGTATGGATTGGCTAAGGGTCTCTGGCTTTTCCCCCGCAAAGCAAAATTAGTTTATTTCCATCTGAGAATCTTCTCTGTTTCTTGTTGAAATTGCAGACGTTCTTGAACTCTCACCCTCACCTCAGCAGGTGCAAAATACCGTTTGGTAAGGGTCTGTCTTCTTGCTCTGGTGACATGGGCATCCTGGCCTCACTTCTGATCCTGCAGGAGAAACCAAGGCAGGGTAAAGAACGGGGTAAGGAAAAGTACTTGAAGGAAATGCCCTGAAAATGTAATTCCTCGTGGAAGGCAGCCCTCGCTGTCACGGCGGTGACTTGCTAATTATATACCGCCAGTTGCACCACAGGTCTGCCAGAGAGTGTTTCATTTGTCCCTGGCCTCACAAGATATGCCATCAACAAACACACATGCGTAGCCATGCCTGTCGGACTCCAGAAAGAAGAAGCTTAACAACTCAATTCCACACGCCCTTTGTCTGCCTGGCTTTTTCCAAGTGGAAGTATCAGCGGCCCCTCCCCCCACACCAATGGGCTTTTTTCAGGAATAACAACGCCCTTGACATCCAAACCTATGGCTTCATGCATGCAGGAACTCATGTCTGAAAGAGAACCATCTACCTTGGAAAAGGAAGAAGGTATAAATGTGTCTGTCAGAAAGGCTTTATTTTACAAGTTATAGTCTCCAAAACCACTGGTGCCGGCAGCAGTGTAACATTTTAAGACACAAACAGAAGGGAAAAAATGACACTTTTTAGATGATGGTAAGCAGAGGAAGACATGAGACTGTGATGTCATAGTTCTAAAATACTTCAAATGTTCAGGGTGCTCTCTTAGGCATTGTCACATTACACGGTTCTTTGAAGTAGACAGGACAAGAAAGTAGAAATGCAAGGACGTTCAGGAAACTTGATGCAAGAAGGTTAGTAACTTTGTTTGAACTCATCACCCAACTAGGAAGGGATAGACTGAAAACTAGAAAACCAGCTCCTGAATTCTGTTGTTTTTTTTTTCAGTTGGAGTCTCACTCTGTCGCCCAGACTGGAGTGCAGTGGCCGCTCCCAGCCACCGCAGCCTCGACCTGCTGGGCTCCAGCGATCCTTCTGCCTCAGCCTTCCAAGTACCCGGAATTACAGGCATGTGCTACCACACCCAGCTGATTTTTTGATTTATTGTAGAGATGAGGTCTCGCTGCCCAGGCAGGTCTTATTCTGCTCTTCCTATCCAACAATGTTGCACTGTGGGGAAAAAAGGAAGGTTGGAAAAATAGTCTAAGCTATGCTGATTACATCATAGACTCTTGGATGTTCATGAAAACCCAGGAAAAGAATTCAAAACTCACTGTAAACTCTTCTGAAAACACTTCCCCCGTAACTTGCTGTAATTAACAATATAACTAGGAATCATGAGTGAGATTAATTGAACAAACCAATCCAAAATTGTATTCTTCTTTCAAATAAAATGATATATCCTGAAATTTTGATAGACACATGTCAAGGATTAGAGAAATTCTGGACTTAAACTTAGGATTTAAGAATTAAAGTTAAATTAAGGAACTGTATCAGCAAGAAGACAGAAACCTCTTGTATGATAGTGAACTTTTAAAACTAGGTTCTTCAATCTGGCATGTTTAGATTGAGATGAGTTTACGTATAATACGCTTGTGGGTTCAGATCAATTTCTTTATCTGTAAAACGGATTGGAATAAATGCCTTAAGGCATTAGTACCTCTAAAGTACTATAGCGCTAGACAAGCATATGTGTTTTTTAACTCATCAGTGATTCTGAGAATAGGAATTAATCCAAAGATACCTTTTAAATAAAAAGGTTTTGTTCATTAAAATGTCATTTCAGATATAACCATAAAATACAGATTTATTATAGAGCCCATGCAGGTTTTGTGTGATTTAAGATGAGAGTTCCAGGGAACCTGGAATGAGTCATACTGGAAATAGAAACTTCCAGACTCAGTCCTGCACCCACACAGGTGATCTGCTCATATGCTTTGCCTCTGTGAGAACATGGGGTGGGGGGGATCCGAGCAGTGCTGATCTCAGTGGAACACTGTGTGTCCACGCTTGTCACCCTCACTGAAGCTCTAATTCAGTTTGTCAATAGCTTTGAAAATACATATTCTGTAATCTAGAATGTTAATTAGCTTTATATCACCAGGCATGTTTGATAAAATTGCTAAACAGCACAGAGCCCTGTGGCAATTATTAAACCTTACTCCCCAAGGACAAAGATATGTTCATTCCTCAAAACAATCTTTGACTAGTGTGCCCCCAGTAACTCTGAGCCCTTATGAATACACTACCATCAATCACATAGTCTCTCACAGAATAGGATGACTTTGCCCAAGGTTTTACCAAACCCAAGCTAGTCTTCCTCCTGACTTACACTGATGCACCCATCTAATAATCTCATCTCATAATAAGGAGGGGGGAGTAGGTTAATGTAGCATGCTTTGTCCTTATTGAACGCACTCTAGGTCTTAGGAATTACTCTGATTTTGTCTAACACCTCCTGAATGCAACCTCTCTCAAATCAGTTAGTCTTCAATTTTAACACCACCTCTTTTTTTTTCTGATCAGAAAATGTAGTTTATTTATAAATCAAATTAGAGAGAGAAGAGAGGGAGACTTGATTCACCTCTCCAAGGAAGGAATGGGGGCAGAGCTTAGGAAAACATGGCAGCCATAACACAATGAACACATGGCCTGGCCAGTGCTTAACACAAACAATGGTCAATTTTAACACCACTTCTACTATTAACATCTAATCCATGATTTAGGATTCCAAAAGCTATTGCTGCTTTTTGGATACTAGAACATTTGTACATGCTCATCTCCTCAGGACCTGCTTTATTCTTCATAATTGTCAGAAATTATCCACTGCAATTGAGTAACAGATGCTACGAGCTAAGACATGCAAAAAAGAAGGTAGCATGTTACCCGAACATTCATTTCCCAAACTATGTCCCTAATGAATTGCCCTCATAACTTTTTTCATATTTGAGCTACAACATACCACTCTGAGGATCTTTGGCCTATTTGTGAACTATCTGTTTGATTTGTTACTTAACAGTTTTCCTAAAATGACTCTCTACTTCAACACATCCATTTTCCATCATGGAAACCCAGTATCACCAATAGAGGGTGTCTCTAAAGACAGACAAAATGAACACAGCAGGACTCATGAAAGTCTAGATACCAAAAACACCGAGTCTTTGACCTGTTCTTGCTTTATTAAAGATATGAAATGGTAAATTCATGAGAAAGTTTATAGCCTTTAATGATTTCATTCAGACGGTAAAGACTAAAAATGAATGAGTGAAGTATCCCCTTCAGTAACTTAGAAAAGTATGTCTTGGGTATAAACTAAAAGAAAATAGGAAATAAAAATGAGAGTAGAATGAATGAAACAGAAAACAAAGATACAATGGAGAGTATCAGCAATGACTCAAGTTTGTCCTTTAAAAACCCAGTTGAAATTGACAAGCTTCTGGAAGACTAATCAAGGTAAAAGAAAAAAAGTCGCCAAGAAAGTTGAAAATAAAAAATGGAATGCATTCGAAGTTAAAAAGATAAGAGAATATCATAAACAACTTTGAGGTAACGAATTTGAATATTGTAAATGGACAAATTCCTGTAAAATATAAAGTCCCACACTTATTCAAGAATAAGTTAATTCTATTAAATATTTTCAATCACTGATATTTAAATTTTCTCCAGGAGAAAGCATTAGGCTCGATTTTACTGGTGAGTTCTACCTAATGGTCAATAGGAAGATAATTCTAACATCATAAAATTCTACCAGAGATCATAAAACAGGCCATAAGCCTAAATAATTTCATGAGGCTGATAATATGCCAAAGCCATATTACCTAAGTCAGATGGGGACAGTATGAAATACGAAATGACTGGCCAATTTCACTCAGGAACATAGATGCAAAAAATCTGAACTACATCTTAGCAAGTTGAATTCAGCAATGTTCAATAAAGGTGATACCTTATGACCAAATCAGATTTATCATAGGACAAAATTCAATATCCATTTATGATCTCAAAAGGAAAGAAAGCAAAGAAAGTCATTAGTAAACAAGTAGATGGAAACTTCTCTGAAGGGCAAATCTTATGCTTAACCATGATAAGGACACTTTGCTGTCTTCATTTCTATTCAACATTTTATTGGACACGACAGTCAGAACAAAACAGAAAAAGGAGGAAAGGGTTAAGAGGGAGAAAAAGGAATAGGGGAACAAAACCGGCACTACTTACAGAATCTTCAATTCAGACAAACTAGGAGTTAACAACAGAGTTTTTCCAGATGATTGGTATACATTCAATTGCATTTCTACATACCAGCAAGAGTTCAAAAAAAGGTATTTTTCTAAAAATGATGGCTATTGATCATAGCAAGAAAAAAAGTAAGTTACCTTAGAATAATCATAATGAAAGAATTTGTATAAAATGTTTAGGAAGAAAAGCTATGAGCTGTAAGAAAAAACATTATAAAGAGGCCTTTTTAAAAATGGAGACGGTACATGACGGATAGGAAGTTACGATATCATTGAAAGGTCATCTCTCCTCAAATTGGCCTTCTGATTCAAAGCCCCAACAGTCTTTCAAAATAAAACAAGAATAACCACAGACAATCCTAAGGAAGAAGAAGAGTAAGGGGAGAGATTGCTTTAGGAGATACTGAGCTTTAACATCACACGGGAACCATCCAAGAAAGGAAAAAGCTCAGAGACAGATCCATCCAATGTCAGAAAACTTGATACAGGAGACAGCTATAGATGGGACTTGGTGGGGGAGGGAAAGCCAGACCATTCCAGAAACACCACTGGGGCAAGGAGTTATCCACAGGGAAACAAGCACCCAACTTATCTGTATCTCACACCGTTCCCGAGAGTTATTTCCAGATGATCAGCACATGAGTGAGGAAATCAAACCCTAAACTTTTGGAACAAAGGGAAACACATATCATCTGTGGCCTCGGCAGAGAAGACGCCCCTATACAACAAACCGACAGCACTAACCACGAAGAAGAAGACTGTTAAGTTCAAACTACATGAAAGTTAAGAACGTCAGATATTTGCCACACAGATAGTCAACAAAGGTTTATGTTCAGTACATAGAAAGAACTCTTGAAAATAAAATTAGAAAAAGCAACGACCTGACAGAAAAGCAGGCCATAAGCTCTAATTGATATAGACTTTTTTGTTACATAATACTTTCAAAGAATATCTCTGCTTGTAATGAAATATACATCTTGTTTTACTTCATGTTTACTATTTTAAACTTACAGAAAGGTTTTTTTGTTCCTTAATAGTTATATGCCTGACACGACCCAAGATTTTTAGACTAATGTATTTGCTTCCCTTCTACATACAAGATTCGACAATTAGGTCTGCGAACCATTCGAGAAGAAGGGCTCCATCCCTCACTGCTGAATATCACTACAGTCACCTTTGAAGTTCTCCCCTTGGGAAGCTATGCACCAACGCCAGCGGCTAGTCCACTCATCAAAGCCATTTTGGAACTCTTCTTCGGGAATGACCACCAGAGCCGTTGTCTTCATTTGTTGAGGTCTGACAACTAAGTTTGTGAACCTGCCACCATGTGCTTACGCTGGCAGCACTGTACAAAGAACTATATTGGAGCACCCTCCCTCCTCACCTGATCTGGCCCCCGGTGACTTTTTTCTTTACCTGAAAATAAAGGAAATATTGAAAGGAAGACATGTGATGACATTCAGGACATCAAGGGTAATATGACGATGGCTCTGATAAGCCATTCCGGGAAAAAGAGTTCCAACGTTGCTTTGACGGGTGGACTAGGTGCTGGCATCGGTGCATAGCTTCCCAAGGGGAGGACCTCAAAGGTAACCGTAGTGATATTCAGCAGTGAGGGATGGAGCACTTTGTCTAGGATGAGTTCATGGACTTAATGGTCAGACCTTGTAAACCCTCGTCTGATATGTGCCCACTTCTGAGTGTTGTGATATATCACACACTTACTTTTATAAATACTTAACACTGGCACTGAATGGGAGATAAAAGCCAGGAGCTTTTTGAATGACCTTTCATGTGATGGAACACCCGTCTAATGCAATTAAAAAAAAAATAAATGGCGAGCACGGTGGCTCAAGCCTGTAATCTCAGTACTTTGGGAGACCGAGGCGAGAGGATTGCCTGAGCCTGTGGGTTCGAGGCCACCCTGGGCAACATGATGAGACTCCGTCTCTACAATAAATCAAAAAATTAGCTGGGCGTGGTAGCACGCGCCTGTAGTTCCAGCTACCCGGAAGGCTGAGGCGGAAAGATCACCGGAGCCTGGAAGGTAGGTGCTGGGATGGCTGTGAACATGACACTGCACTCCAGCCTGGGCGATGGAGTGAAACTCCATCTCAAAATAAATAAATAAATAAAATAAAATTTAAAAATAAAAAGCACGAACATTCCAACTCTTTATACTAATAAGCTTAAAACAGTTCCTCAGTAAGATAACCACATTAATTATGATGTGATAAGTCTGGTATTTTTTTTTTAACTGCTTTCATGATAATTTTGTGCTTATTAACGTGGTCAAGGAAATGAGTGTATCCAAAACGTTGTATACAGTTGAAATGTTATTGACAATAAATTAAAATGCAGCATCATGAGAGTACCTTGTAGAGGCACAGTACTTTTGATTTGCTGAAGTGATTTCATAGATACGCTCTTATTTCCATCTCATTACAGCCTGGTGACTGGGTATGGAATTGTTCGTTCCATTTTTAAAATTTTATTTTAAAGATGTGGGGTACAATTCAGGATTAGGTATACAAGGGGTCATCATACAGGTTGTTTGTTCTATTTTACAGATTAGTAAACTGGCGTTCAGAAGAGTCAGGCAACAGCCCACATGAGCACATAAACCTGGTCCCTGGATTACCGGTTCTTCCGTTAATCCCACCCCTGAGAGCCCGACACGAGTGTGGACATTCAAATGCTATTTTCTTCCCCTTCTGTCCTTCCCCAGGGGGGATGAAAGCTGCTTCTACCCCCATCCTTTGGGAAGTGGGGTGTCCCCACTGCCCATACCAACTTGAAAATCATCAATCTCTCTTATTCACAGAGCAGGGCCAGCTTGCCTTGTCCACAGCCAGCATCGTTGGAAAGACCAAAAGACCAACTGAACTGTGTTTAAGAGCACTCAGTAAATGGCAGACAGTTATGCAAATATTGGATACCACTCTCTGGACTCATACAATATTTTTTTTTCTTTTTGAGTCGGGGTCTCAGTCTGTCACCCAGGTTGGAGTGCAGTGGCCCAATCCTGGCTCACTGCAGCCTCTCCCTTGCGAGCTCAAGTAAACATCTTGCCTCAGCTTCCGAAGCAGCTGGGACTGCAGGCACACACCACCACTCCTAGCCAAGTATTTTTTCTGGTAGAGATCTGTTGCTCAGGCAGGTCTTGAACTCCTGGGCTTGCTGGGATGACAGGCATGAGCCACCATGCCCAGTCCTCACTGTCTTTCTTTTTTTAGCATGTGAAGGGACATGCAATGTGTCCATGTTATTCTCTGCCTACTGACTCGTGACCTCTCATGTATCGGGGTCAGAATAGCCAATGCTCTCCAGTGGCTGTTAGGGGTGGGACCTGGACCCCCCTCCTCCCTGACTGTGGCTTTGAAACCTGAAGCCGCCTTCATGGCTAACCACCACGGTGTGCCACCCTGTGACCTCTCTATCTTTCCAGCAAAAACATACTATTTTGGCAACTCGGGGTTGACCCACAGGAGTAGGTTCTCACTGCGGTATACAGTGGGTGCCAACAAACACGTATACACTTTTGTAAGAATGGAAAAAACTGTATTAAAATTGTGATACTTAATAAGATGAACACAAGTCTCCTTTGACTTCTGCAATGATAAGAGGAGCTTAAAGTGGTTACCATCAGCGTCCAGACACTTCTGATGACGACAAGCATCTCTTAACATCTCTTAAAAAGCACTATGTTTTCTTGGCACCCCCAGTACATGATCTCATTGAAGGAGTAGGGAAAGAAGCGAGCCAGTTCCACCGATTCACTGATGTGAAAATTTCTTTGAATTCAGGCCGGGAGACCAGGGCCTGAACTCACGACTCTTGCAGAAATAACTGGCCACGTTTCCTGAACCCAATGCCACCCTGTGGCAGAGGAGGGTGGGAGAAGAGTCTGGGAGGTGAAGAAGTGCCCAGGGTGGCAGCACCAGAGAAGGAAGACAAAGCAGACTTCCCAGGAACTGGCACAGAACATCTGTCTGTCCCCAAGGAGATAACAAGAAAGATTTTCCCTGCAGGGATGCGATCAAAATAAAACCCAGGGACACACCATGATGTTGCCCTTGTTCACAGGGTGTCCTTGCTGCGTGGTGAAGGTGTCTGTTAAATCTCAGAGCCGCATCCCTCTCCGTGGCCTTGTGACTCCGAAAGACCCCTCCAGGGATGATGCCTTGCTTCCCACGGCTCTGTGCTGCCGTGTCCCCAGTCACCTTCACAGCCTCATCTGTCAGAAGCGTCAGCTTCCCCAGAAACGGTCTTCCCGCACAAAGAACAGAGAGAGGCAGGATTGTCCTTGGCAGTCTCCTGAGAGCGGGGTCCTTGTTCATCTGAAGATGGGAACTAAAAACCCAAACTCCTTTTTCTCACATTCGACCTGACTCCTACACTGCTAAATCCTCTGGGACGTGGTGGAAACTCATCTTGGAAAGTCCCTCCCGTCACAAAAGTAAGGACTGAGTGCAGACGAATATCAGACCCCCAGGAACCTAATGGGAATGACTGGCAGAGACACTGTCGAGCCCTCCGTCACATGGGAATAAAACATGAGTCAGCAAAGACCAGATTGGTTTAAAAAGGAACCTTTGTAAAAACGGAAAAGTCAGATGAATTCATTCTCTAAATCAATAGACCAAAATGTAAGACACAGCAGGATCTGTGGATGTCATGGATGACAGACCCTAGGTACACAAAGTGTTGAGTAAAGGTCATGGTCATGACAGCCACTGCCTGACCTCAAATATGTAACCCTGAAGTTGAAAACACGCATAAGAGGTTGCTCACCCAGCACCAAAGGTGAGATAAAGGGGGTGCTAATTAGCCTCTGAGAGTATCTATAATTAAAGACTTCCATGTAAGATGTACAACAGCAAACATTCTGAATTTCAGATTTAGTAAGAAAATATATGTCTTCCCCCAGTGTTCTAAACCCCCTGTGTCATGCAAATCTTTCTTTTCTACTTTTGTTGAATTTTTTTTTTTTTTTTTGAGTTGGAGTCTCACTCTGTCACCCAGACTGGAGTGCAGTGGCCGCTCCCGGCCAACGCAGCCTCGACCTGCTGGGCTCCAGGGATCCTTCCGCCTCAGCCTTCCGAGTAGCCGGAATTACAGGCATGTACTACCACGCCCGGCTGATTTTTTGATTTATTGTAGAGATGAGATCTTGCTGCCCAGATGGGTCTTGAACCCGCAGGCTCAGGCAATCCACTCACCTCAGCCTCCCAAAGGCGCAGGATTACAGGCTGAGCCACCGAGCCCAGGTTCTTTTGTTGAATTTTTAGCTTAAGTTGGTTTTTGTTTTTTCAACACTCCGCTAATATTTCCTCAGGAATGTCTTATTTACCTTTGACTTTCCCCTACTCAGTCAGGTTCAAGGATACAGAAGGTATTTAGTAAAGAATGAATAATTTAAGTCAGGAGCGGTGGCTCACACCTGTAATCCCAGCACTTTGGAAGGCTGAGGAAGGAGGATTGCTTGAGCCCAGGAGTTTGAGACCAGCCTGGGCAACAGAGTAAGACCTTGTCTCTACAAGAGACCCAGACATGGTGGCACATGCCTATAGTCTCAGCTACTCAGATGGCTGAGGCAGGAGGATCACCGGAGTCCAGGAGGTTGAGGCTACAATGAACTGTGATGGCAACACTACACTCCAGCCTGGGCAACAGAGTAAGACCCAACTAAAAAAAAAAAAAATAGAGAGAGAGGGAGAGAATGAATAATTTAGTCCCCTGCTGGTTTGCAGGTAATGCACATACATACAGCTTGTGGGTAGTTGTTCCAGCCTTGAATTCCAGCCTGTTCACTGGCGGGGTTGACTGCCGGAGGCTGGGGTCGGGGAGGCTGGCACTAGAACAGAAGCCCCTCAGAGTCTTAAGTTTACTTTTAAAAGTTCAATGTATCCTCAAAGATAAAATTGTACATAAAAATAACATAACATATGGGTGAATTGTATAATATGTGACTATCTCAATAAAGCTGTTACTATATTAAAAATAGATTGTATGTATATCTTACCTAGCTGGGTGTGGTGGCTCATGCCTGTAATCCCAGCACTTTGGGAGGCAGAGGCAAGAGAATTGCCTGAGCTCAGGAGTTCGAGACCAACCTTGGCGAGACAATAAATCAAACAATGAATCTACAATAAATCAAAAAATGAGCTGGGTGTGGTGGTGTATGCCTATAGTTCAAGCTGCTTGGAAGGCTGAGGCAGAAGGATTACCTGAGCCCAGCAGGTCGAGGCTGCCGTCGCCATGAGTGAGCCCCTGCCCTCCAGCCCGGGGGGTCAGAGTGGGACCCCAACTCAAAAAAAAGAAAAAAAAAAATATATATATATGTATATCTTACTTGATATTATCTGATGAATAATACTATTATCTGGCTTTTTGAAAGGGAAAAATAATATCCACTTACTTGTTCAAAGACTAATGTTATTGTGGGGTTGGCCATGTACAGCCATGCCAGAGGGTTACTAAACTGTGGTCTAATCTCCGAGGTGAGATTATTATCCTGTGATGGGTTCCATTTAAGAAGGAGGAAGGTGAAACTCCAAGAGGTATCAGAATTAGTATGATGTAGAGCCAGGTTTCAAAACCAAGTCTACCTGACTCCAAATAAGTTTCTTTGAAGTCTTGGGGTTTTGTTTTGTTTCATTCTTAGCAGAGACTCAGGGGAATATGAGGGTGAGTTGGACACAGATTTTTTTCATCAGGATCAGAATTGCCTCAAGACAGTCCCTGCGCACCAACATTTGATAAAAAGAGTCATAAATATGACTAGTGGTGAGGTATTTGGCTCAACTGACAGAACACTGATAAAAATGGGTTGTGATATATTTAAGCTTAACAGATTAACATCAAATCCATCAATTAAGGTTCTATTTAAGTAGCATTGCAATATTTAGCAAATAAAGTTTGTAAACATATATATGCCTGGTTAAGCTCAAATTTCAGATAAACAATCAATAATTATTTTTAGCCGGGCTCGGTGGCTCAGCCTATAATCCTGCGCCTTTGGGAAGCTGAGGTGAGTGGATTGCCTGAGCCCGCAGGTTCGAGACCCGCCTGGGCAGCAAGACCTCATCGCTACAATAAATAAAAAAATCAGCCGGGCGTGGTGGCGCATGCCTGTAATTCCGGCTACTCGGAAGGCTGAGGCGGAAGGATCGCCGGAGCCCAGCAAGTCAAGGCTGGGGTGGCCGGAAGCGGCCACTGCACTCCAGTCTGGGTGACAGAGTGAGACTCCAACTAAAATAAATAAATAAATAAATAAAAATAATTATTTTTGTGTGTATGTCTTATGCAGCATTTCTTGTATTTTTATCTTGTAACCCTATTAGAATGTTTAATTGTTAAGTTTATCATTGCATCAGAAACATGAAAACAGGCTAAACCTCTACTACTATGTAGAAATAGGCACTCATTCTAGATACTCATAAAATTCAAATACATACTCCTTTCAAGCACTTAGAACTTCCATAGAATAAGGAGGGTTTGAAATTTAAAAGATATTAACTGGGCTTGGTGGCTCAGCCTGTAATCCCGCACTTTGGGAGTCTGAGGTGAGTGGATTGCCTGAGCCCGCAGGTTCGAGACCCGCCTGGGCAACTTGGCGAGACCTCATCTCTACAATAAATCAAAAATTAGCCGGGGTGTGGTAGCGCGTGCCTGTAGTTCCAGCTACTTGGAAGGCTGGGGCAGAAGAATTGCCGGAGCCCAGCAGGTCGAGGCTGTGGTGGCCGGGAACGGCCACTGCACTCCAGTCTGGGTGACAGTGTGAGACTCCAAAATAAATAAATAAAAGATATTAGGTGGCTTTAAATGATCTTAGGTGCCAGGCACCATGGTTCACACCTGTCATCTCAGCACTTTGGGAGCTGAGGCTAGAGGAGGGATTTGAGATCAGCCTGAGCAACATGGCAAGACCTCATCTCAAACAAAAAAAAAGAACTTAGTTAATCCATAATGATATGAGGGTGGCTGTGACTTATTTTTAAATGTTGTCATTTCAGAACACAGGAAAGTCATGGGGACCACAGATCCTTATTTTCTGGACTAGATGGCAGACTCGAACAGAATATTTAAAACAAATGTTCCGCGGGATGTAATGTTGCTGTGAGCGGACCACAGATCTCTCCTCACAAAACCGAGAACCAGCATGGCATCCTAGGTGTCCCACTGCCATCAACTCCGAGTCCCCTGAGGTGGGGACAGAGCTCAGGGCTTGCAGGCTGACAACTCATTCATGCTCATTCATGCTCGGCAAGAGAAGCGAGTCTCCATGTCATCTGGTCAGCCTCTCCTTTGGGGGGTTCCACTCGCTTGAAAACTGACATGTTGCAATCAGCAAGATGGGACTCCCTGTTTCACGAGGCCAGTGTAAGAAGAGACATTTTATTTGATCAAGTAATTGTTATGCATGGAGGATACCCCCAAAGAGAGCTATCAGAATCACCTACCCAGGACTTGAAAAATACCTACTTTTTATTTATTTATTTTGAGTCGGGGGTCTCACCCTGCTGTCCAGGCTGAAGTGCAGTGGCACGATCACAGCTCACCTCAGCCTGGATCTCCTGGACTCAAAGGATTCTTCCACTCAGCCTCCCAAGTGGCTGGGACTAAAGGCACATGCCACCACATCCGGCTAATTTTTTGGTTTTTTGGTAGAGGCGAAGTCTCGATTATGTTGCCCAGGCTGGTCTTGAACCCCTGGGCTCAAGCAGTCCTTCCACCTCAGCCTTCCAAAGTGCTGGGATTACAGGCGTGAGAACCGTGCAGCTTGACTTAAAGGAAATGTGACGATTATTTACTCTGCCTCTCTCAGAGATGAGAGTCCAGACCTTTCCAATTAACACACAGAGAAGCCCAAGCAGGGCTGGGTACATACCTCTTGGTCCTCTATATCATGCTTTTCCCAACGTCACTATGTTCCCCCTGGGAACAGCCCCATCCTAGACGTCGAAATCTGACACAATGAGCTAACAGTAGAGTTCAAGGGAAGACAAGACAGCAAGGAGACAGACATCACACAGGAGTGAAAACAGTAACAGGACGGGCGGCATGAAGAGCAAATTGCCACCAGGCTTCCAAGATCAGAAGCGCATTGGGAATCTCTCCGACATCCCATTTGGCATGTTTTGCACCAGTCACATTTAGCGGTCCCCGCTTGGACTCATGGCGGGAGCCGTCAGTGTCACTGTCACCGCTGCTACCATGAAGGATTTAGGAAGAGCTGTATGTAGGGAACTGGCTCTCCCTTCCCTAATGGGACGCCTCCGAGGCCACATGGGAACATCAGCATCCTTTGACAGGAAAGAGGCCCCAGAACAGCAAGAACTGAGTATATTTTTTGCACTGACCAGGACTGATTGGGATGCACTCCGCCCAAAGTTCAATTCTCAATGTATTCCTTTGGGGAAATGGTGCATGAAACCACTTCCGTGTGCTTCACCATGGCTGGGTGGTTAGGTAGATGATACATGGCGTGAGCACGCAACCCGACACTTCCTCAAGAGTTACACTGAGCCGAGAGCTGGGTGTCCTCACACACGTCCCCTGGTCTCAACCTTACAACATGTGTGCGAGTCATGACCACTGTCATCTCTGACACGGGAAGGTGCTGAGGCTGGCAGAGGTTAAGTGAGTCGTCAGGGGCCTCAGAGCAAGGACACAGCCAAGCTGAGATTTGAACCCTGCAGGGAGCAGGTCCAACAAAGAGCAGCCACGCACCAGCTGTTTCTGATGCCGGTAAACCTGAATCTTAAAATGCTGTAGCTGGATTTTCCTTCCTATGATGTGAAGAATAGGAAACATCGTTTCCACCTTAGAAAAGTTGGTGTACACCCAGCAAGGTAGGAAAGAGGTGGCCATGTAAAATATCTGGTTTGGATTGTTTGAGAGGCAGACTGAAGGAGCCTTGAAGACCCACAGAGAGGAGAAGGAGAAAGTCGCCCAGCCAAAACAGCCAAGGAAGAGGAAGAGAAAGAGGAAGGCTGGGAAGGAGAGAGGAAGGGGATCTGGTATCATGAGTCGCAGCCTTGGAGTGAGGCTTCACAGGCAAGATTAAGACAGGAAAGCCAGGCCGCCACAGGTGAAATTACTGGGCCATACCCTGCATTAACCTAGTAAGCACTGGCTACCAACAGATAGCTGGAAACACAACGTGGGAACAGTCACATGACGAAATGAGATTCCATGTCAATTACTTTTGTCTGCATGGACGGAGAAACGAGGCGCTCCCCTTCAGAAAAGCTTGTGCTTAGAAAACACATAGACTCAACCTGCATCCTGCCTTTTGCTAAAAGAAAATAGACTTTGGTCCATTTTCAGAGACAGAGAGAATAAAATAAAAGCCCCAACAATCACTGTGTTAGAGAGAAATCCAGCACTCTGCTCTGATGTTTTAGCTTTGTCTTAAGGAAGGAGAAAGAAAGGGAGGGAGGGAGAGATTTTGTTGCTAAAACTGAAATACTCTTTCTAAGAATTTAATGATCACTAATTAGAATAAGATTAAATAAGTGAGACTTTTTAACTGCAAGCAGGCTTTTCAAATATTATTATGTAAGATAGCAATCACACAAGGCCTCATTTAAGGGCAAGCTGTTTCAAAGGAGAATAGTTGCTATAAATTAAACTCGCAGCTGCAGCGAGAACTCCATTTTATTATCCAGCGACACACTGGACCGCCGCCACAGATCCCTGTGGCCCCACGCTGCCACCCAGGGTGGACGTTAAAATGACAAAGCGGCCCGTCCAGCCTCGCCACCACACCAGATCTCTCCAGCAACCCTGCAGCCGCACCTCACCCCAGCAGGCAGACGACCCCAACTGTGTGTTTTCCAAAGAGCTCACTCCTCACAGCGGCACAGAGGGAAGCGCTCTGTCCTCCAGGGAGGTGGCCGTCCTAGGGAAAGTGGTCCCGATCTCCTGCAAACAACTGCAGTGACCGGTCGCCCTGACTCTGACCGGCTCCCAGAGGAGGGGACGGCCAGCCAGCCGCGAGCCCGCGTGGGTCCCCTGCCTCCTCCTCACCCACCCCTCTCCTCGGCAGGGCAGCTGATGCTGCGGACTTACCGATGGCCACGGGCATCGCCGCATCCTTGCCTTTGTGTTGCTCTCAGCAGGTCCCAGCGAGACTCCCCGCAGCCTTCAGCCTGTGCTCCTGCCGCAGTCAGCAGCTCCTCCTACCCAGAGGCCTTTTTTTCTTTTTAAAGAGACAGGATGATCACCAACCCTGGGCTCCCACGATGCTGCAAACACACCCTTGTTGCTTCACGCATAAGGTGAGAACAAACAGCCAGTGCGTGTCTTATTCTCTCTACCTGCCCAGACTAATTTTTAAGACATGGCCATGACCAACAGGAGACCAGGCCTACTAAGGTCACAGCAGCCGACCTTAGTCGGTTACTGGGTTCATGCGGGTGCGGCTCAATAGTTTTACCTGTGACTGCCTCGCTTGCCTGTCTTCATCTTGCCTGTGAAGTCTCACTCCAGGCTGCAACCCGGAATGCCAGGTCCTCTTCCTCTCTCCTTGGTCTTCCCCTTCCTCTTCTGTGGCTCGTTGACTGGGTGACCTAAGACAAGTCCCACATGGGAAATGGACAGTGAGGGCCAGGCGATCTCCAGACTGGAAGTCCTGCCACTTACCTAAAATAAAAACAGAGTGTCAGCAGGTAGAATGCAGCAACACACAGATGATGGTGTATCCACATTGCTTGCTTTAGCTCACAAGGTACTTTTTGTATGTCATTTGGATTTGGGTAAGAGGTTTCAAAGGTGAAGAAAGAAAAAGCACTCACTCAGTAATGCTTTGCACGCCGTGACATCCTATACCATCGTACCTTGTTCTACGTGGCCATCGTTAGGGTCAACTTAAAAATAGTGAAGTGAAGCCGGGCTCGGTGGCTCAGCCTGTAATCCCGCACCTTTGGGAGGCTGAGGTGAGTGGATTGCCTGAGCCCGCGGGTTCGAGACCTGCCTGGGTAACTTGGCGAGACCTCATCTCTACAATAAATCAAAAATCAGCCAGGCGTGGTAGCGCGCGCCTGTAATTCCAGCTACTCGGAAGGCTGAGGTGGAAGGCTCGCCGGAGCCCAGTGGGTCGAGGCTGCGGTGGCTGGGAGCCGCCACTGCACTCCAGTCTGGGCAACAGAGTGAGACTCCAACTCCAACTCCAAAAAAAAAAAAATGGTGAAGTGATAAATCGGATAAATCATGCTTCCTTCCGGGGCAGGGGTGAGGGGGAATGTGAGATACACCTGTGCCAACTTTGTGCCCGGCTCCCCTGCTGTTGACCTGGGCATGCCATATTCCTTGTGATAGACTCCTAGCAGAACTGTCTCTTGTATCTGTATAAATCTAGAATCGAGGCCCATCTGAAACTACTGGAGCTTGGAAGTTCCCTTCTGCCTTATTCCTGGGGAGAATTCCTAGCTCAGCTCAGCCCACCCCAGACCTAAATGGCCTGTCCTGGGGAAAGACCGAAGTAAGCCCCGAACGTTAGCACCAACTTGGAAAGGAGAGTTCCACCTCTCTGCACCTGGTCCCATGCGGGGCTGCCACGAGAGACACCAAGTCTAATGGCCTTTCCTTCACATGAATGATTTCCTGGAAGATAATAGGGAAATGTCCCATTCTGACAGAGTCACTAGAAAACAAGTTTCTATCAGAGATGTCTTGGAGTGTGTCTTGGACTTCTGTTCAGAGTCGGGCCCTTGGTGGCATGCATCTGAGGAGGTGACCCCACCCCTCTGAAACTACCTCCACTACCACTTGTCATCAATTAAACTTACAACTCCTGAGCACCTGGTGTGTTCCTGGTACCCAGCTAGGCACTGAGGACTTCAAGGTGAGTATCCAGTGTCCTCTTCACCTAGCAGAGGCTTCTGCTCATGACTGTAAACTATCAGAGCCCCATGGGGGAAAGTCATAAATTATAAGTATGTAGAATTCTCCACTCCCCTACCTTCCAAGGAAAGGTGATATGAGGTAATTGTCCAGACATTGACTCCTTCCCCCTGTATCTGGCTTCTTTCTGCCCCTCCCCCAGGGAGCAGTCGCCACCAAGGCTGCTCTCTACAGGGTATGCATATTCCCAGGAACAAGAGTCACAGGGTGCAGGTGATGGAGCCGAGCTGAGAACAATGTGGGCGGCACCCTTACCCATGGTGATTGCAAACACCGTGTAGCAAGTTGAATAACTGATTTACTGGACTGGCTACCTTCAGTGCCTTCTGCGTGGATTCTTTCTTCACCTGCTGGCCGTCATCGGTGCCTCCTATAAGTTTTACTAGGCCAATGCCTTTCCCTGCTGGACCTCCAGGTAACTTCTTTGGAACTGGTCAAGAACCTTACGTGCAAGCCCTCTCAGATATGGGCTATCTATCGTGTGACAGTGGGCCCCAAGGAAGACCATTTTGCTTTGCTTGGTGTAGGGGCATTGGGATCACAAAACAGAAGCCCAGAGAAGAGCTAGCTCGGGCTGTGTAAGAGGACTGCCTCACTGGAAATATCTGCAGGAGTGCAGCCAGAGGACCAGAGGACCTCAGGAGAGTGATATCACACAACTGACAGGGATGTGTGGGATTGGGGAGGGAAGGGAGAGAGGAGAGGAGAGTTGAAGGGATGCCATGAAGATGAGTGCAACTTCTGGGAAAGAGATCTCATAAGCTGTGTGCCCAGTTAGCTCAGTGGGTAGAGCATGAGATCTAGAAAGTGGATTTTCAAGACGCTATGCTGTGGACTGTGCAGTGTAATTCTCATCTCGGTATTCTCATCACGAGAAAAGTTTTAGTGAAAAAAATCCTATTTCCGCACTACACATTGAAGTTGGGTTTGGGACCCTTCTGAACATGACACAGTGCTGAGTGTACCTGGGTCACAGAGACCACCACTGGGGTGCATACAGGGCTCTGCTCTCTGGGCCAGAGAGCTCCTGTGTGCAGAAGGCCCTGTGGTGTGGCCTCCTCTTTACAACCCCTATCCTGAGGGGATCCCTCTGTATCCTCTAACCTCGCTCTCCTGTGGCAGTGTTGCCACCACTCTTCAGCCATGCCGGTAGTCCTCTTCGACCGAATGACAGCTTTGGAAAGTACACACACGAAACCATGAGGGAGAAAGGGAACACCGCTTAGCCAGCCAGATCAGCTAAATCAACCCTGGCAATTAATGGGGTGACAGATGTCACAGCCAGATCACCCTCACATCCTTCTTCGCTGTCTTAAATTCATGCTTTTGTCATCCCAGGTGGCTTTTCACACGGCTCCGCTGCTTCCCACTGGCCCTACATGTAGACTGGAAGTGGGTGCACGGGTTAGTCTATGATCTACTCCCACAAGCGCAGCCAGGTATACAGGATCTCGAGATCCTGCGTGGCCATTCATTTGGGGATAATTTTTGCAATTAACTGACAACATCTAGATTTTTTTCTTACAGGTCAGTTCTTATTTTATGCAATTACAAAGGGAATGTGTGTTTATCTTAGAAAACATAAGAACTATAGCTCATAGTTCTACTATTTGAGTTAACTGCTCTTCTTTTGAGATGTATGCATAGAGATAAAATACATATTGGAAATACAGTTCTGTTTCATGTTTCCCTCTTAACATTATGCTGAGACTATTTTCCTCTTTCACTCTTTGAGAATATACTTTTTGACACCTGCATGGTATTCCTTATGGTTAGTGATTCAACCAATTACCTGTCTTTGGACTTTTAGTTATGTATATACACATCTATACAGCACATATTATATATACGCACACACACATTTATACACTGCATAAATATGCCCAGTAAGATATTAATTACTCAGAAATAGTGTCTCAGTGTAGAGTTTAAAATTAATTACTCAGAAATAGGTACACTCAGCACTGTGTCATGTTCAGAAGGATCTCAAACCCAACTTCAATGTGTAGTACCTCATGAGCACTTTCATGATATGGCTTTTTACTGTCCCAATAAATTGCACATGTCTAAACATGGCTTTATACCCATTTGGAAGGTGGTGTCATGTGCACTGCTAACCCTTCATTGCATCTCTGTCCAGATACCACCGCACACTCAACAAATCGTGTAAGTTCAGTTACTTTCAAGGTGCCATTTACGGTATTTGAATATCGCTGTCAAACGATTTAGACTTTGTCCTAAAAATGTGAAGAAGGCAAAGGTTTCTGGATAACCAGTGAATCACAGATCTTCTATGTTCTGGACAAAGACTGAGTGCTAATGTATACCCAAGCTAGAAGCCAGTCTCTCCGTGACAGTTAATTTATGTGTCAATGTCAACTTGACTGGGCTAAGGGATGCCCCGAGAGCTGGTAAAGCATTATTTCTGGGAGTGTCTGTGAGAGTGTTTGTTTCACAAAGTAACTGAGTAAAGGAGGTCTATCCTCACCAACGTGCATGGGCATCACCTAAACTGTTGAGGGCTCAGATAGAACAAAAAGTCAGGGAAAGAACACATTCTGTCTCTCTTGAGCTAGGACATCTACCTTCCCCTGTCCTTGGACATCAATGCTCCTGATCACTGTTCTTTGGACTCCAGGACTTAAAGCAACACCCCACCCCTAGTTCTCAAGTCTTTGGCCTTTTCCTAAGACTTACACCATAAGCTGCTCTGGTTTCCAGGCCATCAGACTCATACTTAACTTACTGCCAGCTTCCCTGGGTCTCCAGGCTGCAGATGGCAAACCATGGAACTTCTTGGCCTCTGTGATCACCTGAGCCAATTCCCATGACAAATTCTCTCTTATACCTCTTTATATATCCTATTGATCCAATTTCTCTGGAGAGCCCTGACTAATACAACATCTTCACCTCACCTTAAGTTGACTCCAGACCATTACAAGAGAGGGTATTGCCTGGTGCCACCACTGCCTGGAACCATGAAGGCTCAGCCTAAGGATAGGTCTCTGCCGCTTGTCCAGACCATTCAGAGAGCTGGCACCACCTACATGCTGCGTCCTTCTCCTAAATTCTCCCAGTCATTGTTCTCATGGAGTCTGATCTTTCTTTGCATCAATGTCATGTGACTGAAGCTCTGTTCACATGTGACCTTCTTAGCCTCTTCCACAAGCTTGTATGTCAGATTTTATCAAGGCGAAGGGTCAACCTGAGTGATATCAGCTCAATCTCAGCACCCACGCATAATCCTGGATTCCTAGCTTTAATATCTTTGCCAACAATTTTACTAATTTATTTACATCACATGCCAGTACGCTTAATCACAATAACCTCTCTTGACTGCTTAGTAGGGAAGATATGGTTAAAATTCCTATAAACTAGTAACAGTCTAGGCAAATCACCCTTGACCTTCAGTTTCCCTATTTGTGAAATGAAATTTCAGCACATACTTCTTCTTTTTTTTTTTTTTGCATTTCACTTTATTACACTAGGCAGATGATATATTTTTTACAGATTGATGCTTGTGGCAACCCTGTCTTGAACAAGTCTATGGGTGCCATTTTCCAATAGCTTCTGTTCACTTCATGTCTTTCTGTCACATTTTGGTAATTCTCACAATATTTCAAACTTGTTCATTATTATTACATCTGTTATGGTGGTCTGTGGTCTGTGGTCAGTGATCTCTGACACAACTACTGCCATTATTTTAGGGCCCGTATAAGATGGTGAACGTAATAGATAAATGTTGTATGTGTTCTGACTGCTCCCCTAGCAGACCATTCTATCTTGCGCTCTCTCTCTCTCTCTCTCTCTCTCTCTCTCTCTCTCTCTCTCTGTCTCTCCTCATGCCTCCCTATTCCCCGAGACACAACAACATTGAAATTAAGACAGCTAATAAACCCAAGCTGGCCTCTGGATGTTCAAGGGAAAGGAAGCGTCACTTGAAATCAAAAGTTGAAGTGAAAAGTGTGTCACTTGAAATCAAAAGTTAGAAACAATTAAGATTCATGAGGAAGGCATGTCAAAACCCAAGACAGGCCAAAAGCTACGCCTCTTGTATCAGTTAGCCAAGTTATGAATGCAAAAGAGATGTTCTTAAAGGAAATTAAAAGTGCTATTCCGTGAAACACACAAATGATAATAAAGTAAAAGAACCTTATGGCTGATATGGAGAAAATGTTAGTAGTCTGGATCAAACCAGCCACAAAATTTTTGTTTGTTTGGTTGGTTTTTTGAGTTGGAGTCTCACTCCATCGCCCAGGCTGAAGTACAGTAGCACACTCACGGTCACCCCAGCATCGACCTGCTAGGCTCAGGTGATCCTTCTGCCTCAGCCTTCCAAGTAGCCGGAAGTATAAGCGTGTGCTACCATGTCCAGCTTTTTTTTTATTTTTATTTTTATTTATTGTAGAGATGAGGTCTCACCAAGTTGCCCGGGCTGATTTCAAACCCACAGCCTCAGGCAATCCACTCGCCTCGGCCTCCCAAAGTGCGGGGATTACAGGCTGAGCCACCTAGTCTGGCCACACAAAATTTTTTTAATCCAGAGCAAGGCTCTCACTCTCCAATTCCATGAAGACTGAGGGAGGTGAGGAAGGTGCAGAAGAGAAGTTTGAGATGAGCAGAGGTGGGTTTCTGAGGTTTAAGGAAAGCAGCCATCTGCAGAACATAAAATTTCAAGGTAAAACAACAAGTGCTGATGGAGAAGCTGCAGCAAGTTCTCAGCAGCAAGTTCTCCAGAAGATCTAACTGAGATCAACAACAGATTTTAATTTTTAGCATCCCTGTATTGGAAGAAGATGCCCTCCAAGATTTCCATAACTAAAGAGGAGAAGTCAATGCTCAGCTTCGAAGTTTCAAAAGGCAATCTGACTGACTCACTTTTTAGGGGCTAATGCAGTTGGTGACTTTAAATTGCAATCAATGCTCATTTATTATTCCAGAAATCCTAGGACTCTTAAGAATTATGCTAAATCGATTCTGCCTGTGTCCAATATGTGAAACAGCAAAGCCTGGATGACAGCACCTACGCTTGCAGCATGGTTTACTGAATATTTTAAGCCCACTGCTGAGAGCCACTGCTCAAAAAAAAAAGATTCCTTTTGGCCATTGCTTTGCTAAGCTCTGGTCTGACCATGTGGCTCTTTGACCTGTGGCTGCCATGTTTTCCTAAGCTTTGGCCCCCTCCCTTACCTTAAAGAGGTAAATTTCCTCTCTCTCTTTCTCTCTTTCTCCCTCTTTCTCTCTATCTCTTTGTCTCTCTCTCTCTCTCTCTAATTTATGTTCTAAATCAACCATATTTTCCAATCTAAAAAAAAAAGTTTCCTTTCAAAGCATTACTCCTCCTTAACAGTCCAAGGGCTCTGACTGAAATGGACAAGGAGATTAATGCCTGCTGACACAACATCTATTCTGCAGCCCATGAATAAAGAAATCATTTTGACTTCAAGTCTTATTATTTAAGAGATACGTTTCATAAGGTTAAGGCTGCCATAGACCATGAATCCTCTGATGGATCTAGGCACAGCACATTGAAAACCTTCTGGAAAGAATCCACCATTTCCAGATGCCATTAAGAACATGTATAACTTACGGGAGATCAAAATATCAACATTCACAGTAGTTTGGAGGACACTGATTCCAACTGTCATGGATGACGCTGAAGGGGTCAAGACCTCAGTGGAGGAAGGAGCTGCAGGTGTGGTGGAAATAACAAGAGAAATAGAGTCAGAAGTGGGGTCTGAGGAAGGGACTGAATTGCTGTAGCCTCATGGCACAACTGCTTCTTGTGGAGGAGCAGAGAAAAGCGGTGTCCTGAGGTGGAATCTCCTCCTGGTGATGATGCTGTGAACATTGCTGAAAACACAACAAAAGATCTAGAGTGTTCCATAAACTTCATGGATAAAGCAGTGGCAGGATTTGAGAGGACTGACTCCAGTCTGAAAGAAATTCTAGTATGAGTAAAGTGCTACCAAACAACATCACATGGTACAGAGAACTCTTTCACGAGAGGGAGAGTTCATCAGTGCAGCCAACTTCACTGCTGTCTTATCTTGAGAAACCGCCACAGCCACCCTGAACTTCGGCAACCACCACCCTGAGCAATCAGCACTGTCAACCTCAAGGCAAGACCTTCCACCAGCAGAAAGGTCAACTCGCTGAAGGCACAGATGATCACCAGCATTGTTTAGCAATAAAATATTTTTAATTGCAGTATGTTCATTTTTTCAGACATAATGATATTGAACACTTAATAGACTATGGTATAGTAGAAATGTAATTTTTGTATGCACTGGAAAACAGAAAAATTCATGGAACTTGCTTTATTGCCATGGTCTGGACGTCAACCAGCAATGTCTGGAGTCTGCCTGTGTTACTTTCCAACATGGGAGTACAAAGTGTTCAAATCATAGAAGTCATTAGTATTTGCATTTTTTTAAAGAATTTAAGAAGTATAACTTTAGAGGCAGAGGCAAGGCAGTTGCCCTTAAAAGCTACTGGCATTTTTCGATTCAAGTCTTTCAGAGAACCCCAGTGTCTTTTGTTTGTTTGTTTTTGAGTTGGAGTTACTCTGTCATCCAGGGTAGAATGCAGTGGCACAATCATGGCTACTGCAGACTTGAACTGCTGGACGCCGGCAATTCTTTCGCCTCAGCCTTCCAAGTAGCTGGAACTATAGGCATGCACTACCACGCCCAGCTTATTTTTTGATTTATTGTAGAGACGAGGTCTTGCCAAAGTTGCCCTGGCTGGTCTTGAACCCCTGGGCTCAGGCAATCCTCTTGTCTCAGCCTCCCAAAGTACTGAGATTACAGGCTTGAGCAACCACGCCTGGCCCCCTAGTTACATTTCTAACAGCAATAGCAAAAACACCCCCCAACGTATTCCAAGAGGATCCCCTCATAGGCCCTGCCTTAGGAAAACGTGAGGGATACTCAGGTCCTGATGGAAATGAGAACTATAAGTATCGCAGCTCCTCACATGACTGATTTGGTAGTTAAAGGCACCGGTGTGGTGCAGGTTCCTTTGAAGTCCCCCAGCCTCCAGCCTGATAAGGCAGTAGAAGGCACTGGGCCAATGTCAGCCAAACAGAGGGCCTTGGGCCAAGCACTCTGTTCCCTCAAGCCCACTGTGTCCTCATGTCTCACCAGGTTACAACCTGACACTGTTTCCCTGAGCTGTTTCCGAGAAGGAAGCTTTGGAAGTTCAGCCCTGACTCACCACACCTGTCAGTCTTCTGGTGTCTAGAGGTCCCAGGAGACACAAGCCCCCCAAGACACCGTCATAGGACACACGCAGTTTCCTAGGAAGGAGCCATCTGTGCAGCCCTGGAACTGTGACCTTTTGTCTCTGATCAGTGTGAGGCAGGGTAACTAGCCCGGGTTAGACATAGACAGATAAATTTCTTGTAGGGAGGTTTTAGGAAGCATTCAGACATTTTTTAAATCGTGTTATACCATAGGCCAAGTTGGCAGCCTGCCCCACCCCTTGGCAAATCAAAAGATAACTCCATCAGATGCAAAACTAGAACAGCCCAACCTTTCAATTCATGGTTTAGCATAATCATCACTAAGAAACTTTCAGGTACCCTGTGGAAGGTGGAAGGCCAAAGACCATCCCTTAACTGATCAAAGCCATAGAAATGATAACAAGATCACCTTTTAGCTAAGGAACTTGTGGATTGGAAACATCTGGCAAGTCCGCAAAAGACAACAGGTCAGGAAAAGACCACTTCTCCCCTTCTCTCCTCCCATCAGGAGCCCAGAGATGTTAATCTCTGAATTGTGGTCTCTAGACCCCACGTTCTTCAGCATATCGATTGTTATGAAGGTATATCAGGTTTATTGTAAAGAGCAAAGGGGCGATTTCTTTCCTCCGTGCCAGCTCTGGCAAGTCACCCTGTCTTTTCTCTCTTCTTTCTCTGATAAACTTTGTTTGAAAACTTTGCTGGCTGCTCTAAAATTCATTTTAGAAATGAACCAAAGAATCCACAGGTTTCTGTGCATCAACAGTATGAGCACATTACAGTGGGGAAGGGCCAACTTCATCTCAATTACAAGGCCTCCAATTCTGCCACACAGTGCCATATCGGCAAAATGGCAGTAGATTTTAAAGGTGATGCTTGAAGCCATCCTTCTCACCTAAAAAAAAAAAAAAGAAAAGAAAAGAAAAGTGCACATCAATGTACAGGATCATCCACTCACCAGAAAAGGAATGCTTTTGTCAATAATCCAAACTTGGTTGAGGCCACGAAATAAAACAGGATCTCTACAGCTAGACGTTGTCTCGGGTCTGCCTTCCAGCTCCTGCATTTAAAAAAAAAAAAATTAAAAGATAGCTCATTTTAGAAAAAAATTCATTCAAATCCTACCACTTAGGAAAACACTGTTAGCATTTGACCCCAGGTAATTTTCCGGGTACAAAAGAGGGGGACCCCATAAAACCCAGAATTATCCTTTGGAGGGTGAGCCCCCTGTAGTACACTCGGAATCTGTTCCTCTGGGTCCAATGGTCGACCAGTTTTTTTTGTTTTTTTTGTTTTTGAGTTGGAATCTCACTCTGTCACCCAGACTGGAGTGCAGTGGCTACTCCCAGTCACCGCAGCCTCGACCTGCTGGGCTCCGGCGATCCTTCCGCCTCAGCCTTCCGAGTAGCTGGAATTACAGGCATGCGCTACCACACCCAGCTGATTTTTTATTTATTGTAGAGATGAGGTCTCGCCAAGTTGCCCGGGCGGGTCTCGAACCCGCGGGCTCAGGCAATCCACTCACCTCAGCCTCCCAGAGCGCGGGATTCCAGGCTGAGCCACTGAGCCCAGCTCTATATGAGTGAGAACATGTGGCACTCTGCTCTTTGTTTCTGTGATAGATCACTGAGTATGATCCACTCTAAATCCATCCAAGTTGGTGTTCAGCAGTTTTTGACCTCAAACGGCGTGACCCCTGTGCCTTATCCTCCCTGATCAGCCAATCTATCTCCAAGTGACATCTTTTTGTTTCCCAGATGAAAAAACTCCTCAGAGGGAAATGTTTTGCCGACATGGAAGAGGTGAAGCAAAACACGACAGAAGCAGTAAAAGACGTCAACATGGACGGGTTCAGAAACTGCTTTGAGCAGTGGAAAAAGCATCTCCATAGGAGTATTGCATCCAACGGAGAGGACTTTGAAAGTAACTGAAGTTTAAACATGTAAAAATAAATACATGCAGGAATAAATTTTTTTATTAATAAATTTTTATTAATAAATTATTTTTTATTAATAAATTATTTTTTATTATTAAATTTATTAATAGGTTTTTGGGGGCCCTCCCTTGTATGTACAATCAACTGTGTATTTATTTTTATATATACTGTGGACCCTCTACATGTAAGTAAGGCCACGTTCCAAGTGCTACATTAAACAAGCAGCAATAAACCAAGCAGGCAAGAGCCCTGCCGCGCAGAGCTTACATTCCAGTGCAGAGAGACCAGTTATAAACATACGAACACGCCAATGGGTACAAGAAATGTTAAAAAGAAAATTAAGCAGGGTAAGAAGACAGAGTGATGCCATGGAGGAGATACTATTTTAGACAATGCACTCGGCTGAAAAGTATTGATTAGGCATGCACCACAGTCAAGGCTTACAAAACAGAATTTTCAGGTCTAGAACCCGTGTTACAACTAGTCATTTAATGATATTAAAACCAACAATAGGGCAACCCCCTCAGGTCCCTTCCCACTCTAGGAGATTTTCTGTCCTCTCAATAAATCCTACTTTCCAAAAAAAGAAGCCCAACAATATTCAAAGGAACAAGCAAATATCAAGAGAGTCACCTAATATTTTTGTATATTTCTTTCTTAAGGTTTTTACCTACACTCTAGATCTTAATATTTGTTTAATTACACAGGTAACATAAAGTGCGTTCTTCTTATAAATGATTCAGACATGGCTGCTAAAACAAACCTTCCATTATAACCAGTTCTTCCATTTCTTATCTCAGAATCATTGATCACTATCATCAAGCATGTTTTCTTAAACCTCTGTAAGTCTAAACCTTTTTAACAATGCATATTCATAAAAACACAGCAACAAATATTGACTCAGCAAAAGAACATAAATTATACTTTCCTTTCTGCCACTTGCTTTTTTTCACTTACCCTGTCAGAAAATATTCTCAGATTGCCATGTATCTCATTTTTCCTCCCTGTTACATAGCATTCCAGAGTTAGGACACATCCATGCACTTCACACTTCCTTTCTTGATAGATATTAAGGTAGTTTCCAATTTGCATTATTTTTAAAAAAGTAAACTCGCACTTGACATCTGTGTGCTTTTTTCTTTACGATCATGTGACTATTTTCCTAGGGCAGGTCATGGGGGCTGGAATGGTTAGACCATGGGATTTTCCATTTTTATGTAGACTGTCTAATGACCCTATCAATTTAAAGGACTTGTATCAGCTTAAAATTCCACCTGAAGTGTATCCTTGCAAAAGTACAGCCACAATCCATGTACTGACTGTCTAAGACTGCATTTTTTCCCCATGTAACAAAGTGCTGTGAAGATTTTCCTGTGTATTTCAGTGTCCTTTAAAAAGACAAGTTCTTAATGAGGCATATTTTTCCATCTCATTAGTTATATGATAATGTTTTTAACTATCTCTCTACTGTTGGATATTTCAGATGAATCCAATTTGCTGTAAATCTTTGTTTGCATGTGAGGCAAATACCTTATGCTACTCCTTGAAGGTAATGCTGAACCAAAGAGGGTGAACATGTTTAAGTTGCCCTGCAGAGAGACTCTGCCGCTGACATGCTAAAAAGACCAAAACAAAAAACAAAAAACCAATATGGCGTTACTTCGGTCATCACAGTCAGGAGGCTTGGCATTGGTGCATAATTTTGGCTCCAGTCCACCTACAATTTTCCCATGAGCAACACACTCCCAACTAAATGTTTTTTGTTCCCTAAATCCAAGGACGTTTAAAAATTAACATTTGTGTCTTAAAACTTTGTTTTACAGACCTTGGGCTACTCTCCCTGCCTATGTGATCCACTATCTAAAACTCTGACTACTGTCATACTGAACAACTAATTACCATGACAACAACCTTCCCTTCTCCCTTCCCCCCACCACTGTTACGTTTCACAAAAAGACTCCTGTTCCCAGCCTGCCTTTTTCATTTTATTTTAAAGATGTGGGGTACAATTCAGGATTAGAGATAGAAGTGGTCATTATACAGGCAAAGTTTGGGCCTCCCTTTGGTCCTCATCTTGCCTGGTTAGAGATCAGATACCCCATGTTCCCAGGCTTCTAAAGACAGCCTTCAAACGTTCAATGCCAAATGCCTCTTTGATGTCTGGCCTCCTGCCCAATCTTGGAGAGGTGGATCCAACCTCTTTCTCTAAGCTACCTTTTAAATAACTTTTTTCCAACTTACTCTTTATACAGTTATTTATATCTCTCCCGCAACGCCGACACACCGATCTAACACATGCCCACCAACAGGGAGTGAGAGTCACCACGTTCCTTTTCAGATGATTGTTCCAGAGTGTTCCTCTGGGTTTATCCAGGACAAGGAAATCATGAAGGACTTCACAAAGGTGTGGAACCCTCTTCTCACAGAAGGGGCCCTCACGATGGTGTGTTCAACAGGACAAGATGGTGGATTGGTTACGATAATACACCGACTTCAAGCCCTGGCTTCCCATCTACCACTATGGGATCCTGAAACACGCATCTGCCTGCCTCAGTTTCCCCAAATGGGAACTAGGCCGATACTAATACCCTAAGAGTGATTATGTGAAATAAATGAGCTTAGATATGTAAACTTTTTTTGTAAACCTTAGTTCAGCCATCCCATAAATATTAGCAAGGAATTATCAAATCATCGCTCCTTTCTGTGTTTAATATCAGCAACAAAAAGTCCAATATTCATGTATCCAACTTATTTGCTGAATAATTTCCATGAGCCAGCCCTGTAATAAGTCAGGTAATAAATAAGTTAGCTCTGTAATAAATCCTATGTGATATTTATTTAAGACTGTATTAGGAAGTGCATTCTTTTATGAGCAAGTGTTTGTCTTTTTGCCTTTGTTTCTAGGAAGTTCAGAGCAAAATCTAATGCTCAGTTATAATAATACTGATGCTGTTGGCCCATGGATTCAGTATGTCAATTTCCTTCTCATTTTGATACTTTTTTCCCTTCCCATTTTATTATCTTTGACCATCCCTAGGAGATAGATACACACACACCCACACACATATATGTATAAATCTACATATCTCCTATGGTTTTACTTAAACACCTGTACCTTCAAAGTTATGAGTGAGGAATCTTGTCATTTGCACATAGAGACTCCAGGAGAAGGGTTATAAGCAGACAGTATCACAAACCACAAAGGATACCAAATAAAAAGAGACAGAGCCGGGCTTGGTGGCTCAGCCTGTAATCCTGCGCCTTTGGGAGGCTGAGGTGAGTGGATTGCCTGAGCCCGCGGGTTCGAGACCCGCCTGGGCAGCGAGACCTCATCTCTACAATAAATCAAAAAATCTGCTGAGCATGATAGTGCATGCCTGTAGTTCTGGCTACTTGGAAGGCTGAGGCGGAAGGATCGCCGGAGCCCAGCAGGTCGAGGCTGCGGTGGCCGGGAGGAACCACTGCACTCCAGTCTGGGCGACAGAGTGAGACTCCAACTCAAAAAAACAAACAAACAAACAAAAAGAGACAGAAACCATTCTTGTGATGTACAAGGGCAGACACTTAAGTTCATTATCTCATCATAGAAAAAGTGCTCCATACCTCACTGTGGAATATCACTACAGTCACCCTCGAAGCACGCCCCTTGGGAAGCTATGCGCCAAGCTATGCACCTACCTAATCCACCCATCAAAGCCATTTTGGAACTCTTTTTCTGGAATAGCCATCAGAGTGGTCATCATATTACCCATCATATTTGATGTTCAAAATGTCAATATCTCCTTCATCTTTGAGTACAGAAAAAAGTCAATGGGGGCCGGATCAGGTGAATTGGGAGGGCATTCCAATACAGTTATTTGTTAACTGGCTGAAAACTCCCTCACAGACAGTGCTATGTGAGCTGGTACATAGTCGTGATGCAAAAGCTCCTTTAGATCATTTTTGCACACACCTTTTACGTGCCAAGATTTTCAGTTAAGATTTTCCTAACTGTTTCTCTATCGATGTGTGCTGGGTGTGCTATGCTTCTCACAGTCAGCTGATGATTTTGATGCACTATTAGATAACTGTTTGCAATGTTTTCTTCGGTTCTGCTCATTACTGGCTGTCCTGACCTCTCTTCATCGGTGACGCTTCTCTCCTCTCAGATAAACATTTAATCCATTTGTACACTGCTGTTTTCTTCATGGCATTATCCCCATAAACTTGGACTAATGTGCCCCTGATTTCACTTCCATTCTTGACAAGTTTAGCAAGAAATGTAATGTTTATTCATTGCTCTAATTCAAACTCTGACATTCTCACGACAAAGGCTCTGATGGCCATTCCAGAAAAAGAGTTCACAAATGGCTTTGATGGGTGGACTAGGTGCTGGCATCGGTGCATAGCTTCCTAAGGGGAGTCCTTCGACGGTGACCATAGTGATATTCAGCATTGAGGGATGGAGCACTTTTTCTAGGATGAGTTCGTGAACTTAACTGTAGCCCTTGTGTATCTGTGTTAAGTTTGGAAAAGATCAGAAAAGAGTCTTGAAACCCTTTGACCTTTGCTTTCTTGGATTCTTGAGCAAATAGGTGGAAAAAACTGATTTAAAGAAGGGATAGAAACTGGCAACGTATTGTGCATTGACAACATCCCAGGTACCATGTTGGTTACTACGCTAATGCTTTTCTTAATTTTTAAAAACGATATAATAAGAAACATTTATTTGGTCTCTGTTCTCCATTTCTGAGATAGAGCTCCTAAATCCCTGATAATTTCCTGAGTGATGGGATAACAGGAGCATCTTTAATCTTGTCAATAATCCTTCTTGTTAGGTATTCATCCTCTACTTTTTAGATGAACAGGCTGACATCCAGAGGGGCTCATTCGCCAACATCTGTCGTCGCCACCCTGGTCCTCTGTGCACGGCAGCAGGCTGGTATCTGGTGCTCATATCCTTCTTCTGGGACTGGATCAGAAGGAAAGCAATGCCAAAGCTCTCTGCAAGTGTCCCAAGACTAAGCAACCCTCCTGTTGACTTCAAAGAAGTAGGCTGTGTTATACTTTTTTAGAAAGAACACAGAAAAATGTAGACGTTATATCAGAACACAGCAAGGTGAGACGTACAGGTGTACATGCACCCGTCCCTAAAACTCACACCTAGAGTCTGTCCTGAAAAATTGAACAAAATAAAATCCTGCAGGTGTGCAGACATTCTTGCAGCAACCTCTGTATGCGATACAGCTTAAGCCTCTGCACCTAGAGTGAATTGTGAAATCATAGAGTCATAAAAATAAAGTAGAAATAGAAACCAGGACTCTCAACAGAAAGATCCCACCACCAAATGAAAACGTGAGGTTCCTTGTTGAAAATTATTGAGAATTTCGAGACGGCAACAGCAGAGCATCAGATCAGGTGCAGAGCCCTCTGAGCACGGGATCTTCATGACTTCACGAAGCCAACCCTGATGGAGACACGAAAACTTGTTTATAATACTGGGGGCCCCAACAAGCTGGAATTATCTTTTGGAGAGCGGGCCTCTTATAGGACAGGCTACCCCTGCTGGGTGAGTGTTCTAGGAACCTGTCAGCATCCGAGTACCAGCTAGCGTGGTTGTGAGAGGCTAAAATATTCAGTGAATATTTTTGGAGATTCAATGCATTTGCTCATTTCATTATGGAGGACTGACAAGCGCACCTGCCCACACTGCACCAAGTGTTCAACAGTTTTTGACTAAAAACAGCATGACCCCGGTGTTCCACCCTCCCTATTCACCTGCTTTCTCCCTGATTGACTTTTTTTGTTTTGTTTTCCCAAAAGAAAATAGTTCTCAAAGGGCAACGTTCTGCAGATGTGGAAGAGGTGAAACACACAACTGCAGAAGCACTAAAAGACATCAACATGGATGAAATCAAAAATTGTTTTGAGCAGTGGGAAAAGTGTCTTAAAAGGTGTATTGCATCAGAGAGTTCTTTGAGGATGACTGAACAGCCTGGAACTTGGCAAGACCTTGTCTCTACAATAAAAATTTTTTTTAAAAAATTAGCTGGGTGTGGTGGTGCGCACCTGCAGTTCCAGCTCCTTGGATGACTCAGGTGGAAGGATCACTTGAGCCCCGCAAGTTGACATTGTGGTGGCCATGAGTGTGCCACTGCATGCCAGTCTGGGAAACAGTGAGACTCCAACTCAAAAAACAAAAAAGGAAGGTGACTGAAGTTTAAGCATGTAAGAATTAATACACCATCTTTTAATCAATAAATTCTGGTGTTTGGGGGTCTCTCCTCATATGTTAAATGGGAAATAGAATACATGAAGTAAATGCACTGTGAATATAATTGCTGAGGATAGATATATGCTAGTTCAAAACACCTGGGAATTAACTCCAGACGACCAAAATAGCTACATTAAAGTGCTAAGATCAGAAGTTGTGGCAAAATCTTTCGTGGTCTTTTTATTATATTATTATTGTAATGAAAAGTGTGTGTGTGTGTATATATATATATATATATATATAGAGAGAGAGAGAGAGAGAGAGAGAGAGAGAGAGAGAGAAAGGGAGAGAGAGAGGGAGGGAAGGAGAGAGAGAGAAAAAAACGCAGGTAGGACAGGAATCCACATTTTAGCAGTAGGACGATAAGAAAGACCATAAATGGAGGAACTGAGGTTGGAGGCAGGTGGTCTTTGACAACTGTGGGAATCCCCGGGAGCTTCCCATCCTCCCCACTGGGCTCACCTGCCCGTGTGGTTTGGGTCTCTAAAGGGGCCTGGTCCAGGTGCCACCCTGCACATGACTGCCATGTTGGTGTGCAGAATCGTCCTGGCTGTCATGTTCATTGGAGTTTACCTGGTCCAGGCACCTCTCTGAACCGCTCCTTGGGGAGTTTTTTGCTTGTTTGTGTTTGTTTGGTTGTTTTTTTTTTTCACTCAGGATCATTAAGACCACAAAAGCCAGGCTCAGTGGCTCAGCCTGTAATCCTGCGCCTCTGGGAGGCTGAGGTGAGTGAATTGCCTGAGCCCGTGGGTTCGAGACCCGCTGAACAGGCGAGACCTCATCTCTACAATAAATCAAAAAATCAGCGTGGTAGCACGTGTCTGTAGTTCCAGCTACTAGGAAGGCTGAGGCGGAAGGATCGCCGGAGCCCAGCAGGTCGAGGCTGCGGTGGCCGGGAGCGGCCAGTCTGGGCGACAGAGTGAGACTCCGACTCAAAAAAGACCACAAAAAGTTTGGCTGAGAATGGTCAGGGGACACTGAAATTATTAAGCCATTAGTACAAGATGGTAACCTCACATCTCAAGGAAACATGTAAGTCCTGGGCCTGGCCCGCATCTTGGTGTTGTCTGATGATCCTCTCTGTGTCTCATAGCCTGTGCCCTGTGTCTCCTGTATCAGCTTCCTTCTCTCTGAGTAAGCCAGGGTGTGGGGCCACCGCCGTGCCGGCACGTGTATTGGGCCTGGGAGTCATTCAAACCCCTCACCTAGAACATTCTCTAAGAGTGAGCAAAGCCAGGAAGAAAAAACAAATGCAGTCTCTTGTCAGGGAGGCAAGTCAAGACAGAGCTGTGCATGAAGCAGTGAGGACACCTATCTCTGCAGACACCAAGGCTGGTAACCTGGGGGTCATTGAAATAGCCTTAGGTTTGGAGTGGGTGTCTCAGACTAGGCCAGCCCTTCCCAGAACATTCTGCAGGACTGTCTCCTCAGAGGCCGACCTCCTCAGAGACTGGCCTCCAATGCTTTCGGAAGAACATAGGAACTTCCAGTAATTACCCAGGGACCTTATTTGGACTTCAGCAACGACTGACAATGGGGAACCCTCAAAAAAACCCAGAATTATATTTTGGAGGGCAGGCCCCTTGTAGTACACTCAGAATGTGTTCCCCCAAGTCAAATGGTCAACCAAGGTTTGTCTCTGGAAGGTCTGAAAAGAATGCATCACAATTTGCAGAAGAAACATCCTGAGTTGTGGCAAACAGGTAACTGGTTCTTCCACCGTGACAGCACACCTGCCCACACTGTGCTGAGTGTTCAGCAGTTTTTTACTAAAAATAGAATGACCCCCATACCCCACCCCTCCCTATTCACCAGCTCTCAACCTGAGAGTCTTTTTTTGGTTTCCCTGGATGAAAACTGTCTTTCCTCAGAGGGAAGCATTTTGCTGACATAGAAGAGGTGAAACAAAAAATGGGAAAGCCCGAACAAGCATCAAAACGGACAAGTTCAAAAACTGTTTGAGCAGTGATAAAGTGTCCTGATAGGTGTATGGTATCCAACAGAGAAGACTTTGAATGGAACTGAAGTTTAAACATGTCAGAATGAGTGCACAATTTTTTCTCAATAAATTCCGGGCTTTGGGGATTCCTCTCATAATTTTACTACTTGATACTTCACGGGGTGAGCCCAGTGTAACTGATGGGACAGGCCCAGCCTGGCCGCCTCACAGCAGCTGGCAGACATTCTGGCTGCTCTGCTCCATCAGGAAGGGTCCCGAGAGGCCCCAGGGCTGCATGGAGCTCCGACCCCAGTCTGTGCAAATGGCATCCAACAGAATGAGCCACTATCTTTGCCCACTCGGGGTCCGGATGGTGTGGCACTTCTCAGGCACAGGCTCATGTCCTCTTCTGAGAGAGGCTTATGGACCATTCCTGTTCCCTCTAATGTCCAAGCCCCAACTGAGCTCCCCATCTCCTCTGTGTGGACACCCGTCCAGCCGGGGGGTTGTCACAGCCCACTGACTCCACTTTAGGCCCCCAGGTAGATGTCCCTGGTCACGCTGGATGGCCACTCATGGGAGCACTCAGTCCTTAGTTAGGTCTGAAGTTGCAGGAACAGGAGCTCCCATTACTTGCTTAGAAAATACTGAAGCGACGAGAAACAGTCCCTTTCTGTCACATGTTGTTGAAGAATCTGGGTGGATGTCACTCTGGGCTTCTTTGGGCTCAGTGTTGTAGATTCATAGGGTCCCAAACCTCCTCATTTTATGGACATAAACAATGAGGAACAGAGAAGCAGGGTGACCGCCCAAGGGGAACATCACCGTGCGTGCCAAAGTGACACAAAGCTCTGATTAGAACCTGTGCCTGGCGGGGCCTGGTCTAGGGTGTTTTCATTAATTACCCCAAGACACTCCGACACCCAAAACACACCATCATGGAGTGAAATATTACACACACAAAGTAACTCTACTGCCAGATTTATCGGATATATCCCTTTGTATTGTGTATAAGCTGTACAGTTTTCTTTTTTAAAGCAGGATTTATTGAAAGGACAGAAAAGTTCCCACAGTGGGAGGGGACCTGAGGGGACTGTCCGAGTTACAGTTTTCAGCCGTGAAAGTTTTCAAGTGTAATTGTACAGAGCTTTATAAAATAGTTTTGCAAGTGTTGTAATTTTCTCTGAATCATTGTGTATTTCCTTGGCTTGGTTCCAATTATGTGCCTTATGTTTTCTCCCGTTTCCTCGATTACCAACTAGAGGTGTATAGGTATTCGTTGTTATTCAAAGACCTAGTCATTGGGTTTGTCGATTCCTCTTTCTGTAGTCTAATTTATTTCTGAAACTATCTTTGTTTTTCCTGCTGTTTTTCTTTGATTTATTTTGTCTTTCTTTGCTACCTTTTTGAGTTGAGTGCTTTATTTACCAACTTTTGTTTCTTGATTTAAAAAACAAATGTGTGTTAAAGGTCATGTAGTTTCTGTGTGTTGAGATTTAACAAACTTCAGTGTTGATACGTTGTGGTTTTAGTATTATTATTATTATTTAGGAATTCATTGATTTTGGTTTTGTTTTTTTTTTTCTCTGAGGCATATGCAGTTTAAGAAAAAATTTGTCATTTTCAAGTGTTATTCATTTTGGTTCTATTTATGTTTGAAATGTGTGATGGGATGTTGTGGATCATGTTATATCAATCTTTGTTATTTATTGTGATTTTCTTTGTGACACTAACAACGTGACACCAAGGTAGTCGATATCAAGATGTCGACTGAGCCGGGCTCGGTGGCTCAGCCTGTAATCCCAGTGATTTGGGAGGCCGAGGTGAATGGATTGTCTGAGCCCGCGGGTTCGAGACCCGCCTGGGCAACTTGGTGAGACCTCATCTCTACAATAAATCAAAAATTAGCAGGGTGTGGTAGCGCACGCCTATAGTTCACTACTTGGAAGGCTGAGGTGGAAGGATCGCTAGAGCCCAGGAGGTTGAGGCTGTGGTGGCCAGGAGCGGCCACTGCACTCCAGTCTGGGCAACACAGTGAGATTCCAACTCAAAAAAAAAAAAGATGTCGACTGAAGCTGAAGTCGTCAGAAGGCTTGACTGAAGCCAGAGTACTCCCCTCCAAGATGGGGCCCCCACACTGTTGGCTGGAGCCCCCCACGCTGCTGGCCAGAGCCTCAGCTCCTGCCCCTGCGGACCTCTCCATCAGGTGGCTTGGGTGTTCTCACAACATGTCAGCTGGCTTCCCCCAAGCAAGCAAACCCAGAGAGAACAACGAGGACGCCATGATGCCCTTTATGTCTTAATCACCTCCATGACAGTCTACTCCTTGGAAGCAGGTCACGAAATGCAGCCCACTCGAGGACTGTGACTCCACCTTTGAAGAGAGCCATGTGGGTCCATTTTTAAACCACCACAGGGTGTGTATAATGCCCAGACCATCTGGTCCCATTTTAATTATTTTTAGCCACCCAGCAACGGAACCACGTGCCTGTCTGAGTCACATGCCTGTCCCACAGTGGGGAACACTCCTATCCTTGTTTCTGGCAGCAAGGCACATGCCCACCACATAAGCCCAGGCTGTTCAAACCTACGCTTTGGACTTTGAACCTTCAGGGAATGTCCCACACAGATGGGAACCATTGAGGGCATATTCGTGGCTGTTGTACCAGGCAGCTCTGTCCACACTCCTAGGAGCCATCAACTGCCAGGAAAGAGGGACTTCAGCAAACACTCAGCGGCCATTCCTGTGCCAGACCTCAGCTCCGCTCCACTGCCTGGCTTTGCCTCGGTCCTGCCCGTTTTCTGAGTCTTCCCGACAATGCAATGAGCTACCCAACACCCTTCCAATAATTTTTCCTTCTGCCTGTTAGCTAGAATCTGTGGAGTGATGGGTAAAAGAAATCTTTAAGGAGTCGTTCCCATCAGATGCACTGCAGCACCTGCTTCAAGAAAACCTATGAGAATAGTCTACATTGTGCTTCAAGACGCTCAAAGTCAGATTTGAATTTTACATAAAAGCATCCACAAGTGCCAATGATCGTCAAGGAAGCCCATCTTTGGAGGCCGTTTGTGTACTTAGCAACCTCCTTGAAACCAAGTGTTTCTCACTGGAGGGAAAGGTGAGAGACAGGAGGACCAGGGAAGTTCAACTCATGCTTCACGCAGACACACGCTCGACGGTGATGGAGATGTTGTGGAGGGAGGTGGACAGGCTGAGACGGAAGGGGAGGCCTGTGGGGGCTGGTGGGGGAGCAGCGAGATTCCACGACGGACCTAAAGCCTGCAACTCATAACCAAGCATCATGGCATTAGCGAGGGGAGCTGGGGTCTGTGGGAAAGCAGAGAAGAGCCCACAGCTAGGAAGAGTAGCCGTGAAGTTACAACCACAAAGCGTTGACAACCCTAACTTCCTAGAAAATCCTACTGTCAAGGTGGTGTGAAAGACTGCCCTGCAGTTATAGTATACGTTGTATCTTAATTCCCATCAAATAAAACTCAATTTGTAGCAGTTTCTTTTGCCCATGCCAACTCTGGCATGTCTCTCTTTTCTCCCATCTTTCTCTAATAAACTTTGTTTAAAAAAAAAAAAGCCAGACACAGTGGCTCACGCCTGCGATCCCAGCACTTTGGAAGGAGGAGGTAAGAGGATTGCCTGAGCCCAGGGGTTCAAGACCAACCTGGGCAAGTTGGCAAGACCTCGTCTCTACAATAAATTGAAAAGAATTAGCTGGGCGTGGTGGCATGCGCTTGTAGTTCTAGCTACTCGGAAGGTTGAGGTGCAAGGATTACCTGAGCCCAGCAGGTCAAGGCTGCAGTGGCCATGAGCGTGCCACTGCACTCCAGCCTGGGCAACAGAGGGAGACTGCGACTCAAAAAAACAAAACAAAACTAAACCTCAATTTGTAGATGAAAAATACATTGTGATTTATTCACCTATTTATATTTATTTGTATTTATTCATACTCCTGTACCATTATGGGCTTTCACAATTATTTGTGGTCTTAAAACTAATGACTCACATAAGAAAAACAAAAAAACAAAACAAAAAATGGTTGGCTAGGTCTCAGATGATGAGATTCCATTCTTTGTACAATAACAGACCCACTAGGAAATTATCCCAAACTGAAAACTGCATGTAGTAGGTTAAAGTTCTGAGTGTCCATCAAGATATTGAGTAAAACCATCCATGTGGGCCGGAGGTCACCCAGACCAGTGTGAGAGACACATGAAGAGATGTGTTGTAAGCAATTCCACCATGGGCCTAGATCTTTAAGTCTGAAATGTGTGGATTCTTGAATTCTTGACCCAGGTTGATATGCTGGTCACAGTGGACTTTCTTATTCCTCAAGGAAGCCTCAACTCGACTTTTTAAGGCCTTTTAATTGTCTGAATCAGGCCCACCCAGATCTCCCTTACTTAAAGCCAGCTGCTCTTGGATTTTCATTCCGTCTACACAATGCCTTCACAGCAACCCCGAGATTGCTGTGGGGTTGAATAACAAGATGGCGGCCTTGCCAAGCTGAACATCAGAAAACACCATGCACGCCCTGAACTGTCACTTGAAAGAGGCTCTTTAAAGCTACCAAGCTAGTCGGGCTCGGTGTCTCAACCTGCAATCCCGCACCTTGGGAGGCTGTGGTGAGTGAATTGCCTGAGCCCGCGGGTTCGAGACCTGCCTGGGCAACTTGGTGAGACCT
>NW_007260120.1:287781-302896 GCF_000164805.1 Carlito syrichta
ATCCTTCCGTCTCAGCCTTCCGAGTAGCCAGAACTACAGGCGTGCGCTACCACGCCCGGCCTATTTTTGATTTATTGTGAAGATGAGGTCTCGCCAAGTTGCCCGGGTGGATCTCGAACCCGCGGGCTCAGGCAATTCACTCACCTCGGCCTCCCAAAGTGCTGGGATTACAGGCTGAACCACTGAGCCCGGCCGAAAACATTTTCAGTAAGCTAGAGTAGAAGAAAACATCCTTAATCCCCTAGTGGGTAGGGGCCAGGGATGCTGCTAAACATTTTTTGATTTATTGTAGAGATGAGGTCTCGCCAAGTTGCCCAGGCAGGTCTTGAACCCACGGGCTCAGGCAATCCACTCACCTCAGCCTCCCTTTGTTATTCTTTTCAAAGAATTTTTTTTAACTTCCATCTTGATTGCATTGTTGACCCAAGGATTATTCAGTAGCAGGTTGTTTAACTTGCATGTTTTTGTTTGGTTTTGTGAGTTCTTCTTAGAGTTAATTTCTAGTTTTAGTCTACTGTCATCTGAGAAGGGGTCTGACATTATTTCAATTTTTTTAATTTATTGAGTCTTGATTTGTGGCCTATCGTATGATCGATCTGGAAGAACGTTTCATGTGCAGGTTAGAAAGTTGTATATTCTGTAGTTTTGGAGTGGAACGTCCTGTAGATGTCTGTTAGTTCCATTTGCTCAAAGGTCTGGTTTGACTCTAATGTTTCTTTGTTGACTTTTTGTCTTGATGACCTATCCATTACTGTCAGTGGAGTGTTGAAGTCATCTATCTCATGGAAGTTTTAGGTTTGGTAGGATTGGTTTTATTAAGCTGGAGCTCTGGCGCTAGGTGCATATAAACTTAAAATTGTTAGCCGGGCTCGGTGGCTCAGCCTGTAATCCCGCGCCTTTGGGAGGCTGAGGTGAGCGGATTGCCTGAGCCCGTGAGTTCGAGACCCGCCTGGGCAACTTGGCGAGACCTCATCTCTGCAATAAATCAAAAATTAACCAGGCGTGGTAGTGCGCGCCTGTAGTTCCAGTTACTCAGAAGGCTGAGGCGGAAGGATCGCCGGAGCCCAGCGGGTCAAGGCTGCGGTGGCCGAGAGCGGCCACTGCACTCCAGTCTGGGCGACGGAGTGAGACTCCAACTCAAAAAATAAAATAAAATAAAATAAAAAATAAAGCTACCATGCTGTAAGTCTGTGCCTTCAAGTTGCTTCTTGGCCTTCCGACTCAGAAGTTATCGTTCCTGCCAAAAGTTCTGACCATGACCCCAGCCCTCGCTGTCCTCATGGGAGCATAAGACTTAGAGTCCAATACAGGCCAAAGTTTGGTCAAGAATAAAGATAGGCTGGGCATGGGGGCATGCGCCTGTGGTTGCAGCTCCTCGGGAGGCCAAGGCAGGAGGATCACTTGAGGCCAGGTCTTCTGAGAGGTAGTACGTGATGATTGCATCTGTGAATAGCCACTGCGCTCCAGCCTGTCAATCATAATAAAGAAAGAAAGAAAGAAAGAAAGATAGTGTTTCAAGAAAAGAATCTGACAAACCTGTATATTAATAAGGAAGTATAGAAATAGCCCTGATTCTTGTCATCTCCCTACAACTAGAGTCCACTTTTCAACTCAAGAAATGGACCCTGAACAATTATCATCATACTATGAGAAAGGGATTGGCAGTAGTGGAAAATTGCCTGGAGGGGGGCACATTTCATCAATAAGCGTACCTGATCTCAAATCAGGTGAAGTGGGCAAGAAAATGAGACTCAAACTTTACCTGTGCAATGACCATTTGTATACCTAATTCTGAACTGTACTCACCTTTAAAATAAAAATTATATTAAAAAAGGATGAAAAGCTCAATTTCCTTCTCTCCCTTCCTTCTCCCAGGAAGGACGGCTTTGTATAATTGGCGCCTTGGACCTACAGACCATGCAGTATTTCTGTTTTGCAGAGGTAAAAAATGAAGAGTCATTGCCCAGAGGGAAGGGGTCAAACTGAGTCCGTTCCTCCCAGAGTTGTTTGTGTAAAATTTAAACTGCTGCAAGTTGGCAGCAGTCAGCAAGGAGACAAGAGCCAAGCCACTAAGGAAGGTCAAGAAGGGAGGAGGAAAGATCTGGGGCCACGTGATATCACACTAAGGCCAACCATGGCCAACCCAGAGCTTCTGGTTAGACAAGGACACTGAGAACCCATGGGAAGAAAGCCCAGTTTCGTGGGTTTTCTGTCATTTGCAGAGTAAGAAAGGCGGCTGGTCAGACAAGAACAATAGCTACACCACGTCTGTCCTGCCTGCCTTGGCACACCACTTGGCACGTTAAGTCAGGTCATCCTCTAAATGGACAAGGAGTGTTAAGATCGTGTCCAGGCCAGGCGCGGTGGCTCACGCCTATAATCCCAGCACTTTGAGAGGCTGAGGTGAGAGGATTGCCTGAGCCCACGGGTTCAAGACCAGCCTGGGCAACTTGGTTAGACCTCATCTCTACAATAAATCAAAAAATTAGCCGGCATGGTGGTGTGTGCCTGTAGTTCCAGCTACTTGGAAGACTGAGGCGGAAGGATCACCTGAGCCCAGCAGGTCGAGGCTGCAGTGGTTGTGAGCATGCCACTGCACTCCAGCATGGCGACGGAGTGAGACACCAACTCAAAAAAAAAAAAAAAGGTTTGTGCCCAGCACAGCCCTCACCCATGAAACGTGAGTTTAACTGCGCTGAATTGTAACACAACACATACTAAACGAATAGTGTACTGATGAGTTTCTGTCTTTTCCTCACATGAGAACAAATAAACAAAAAGTATTTGAAACAAAAATCTTTGCATTTTTTGATTCAAGAAATCAAAGATAAATTTGATTTTTCCCCTCCCCACACAAAGAACACTACTGTTTGTAAATTCCCCATTCTTATCTCAACATGTGCTTCCACATAATGAAAGATTTCAGAAAGGGATTAGGCAAGTGGTAGAGGTATTGCAATGCCACGCTTGTTCCCCTAACTTGAAAAATACTGACGTTACTTGGAACTGTTCACTTGCTGGCTCATGTTGTGTAAACCAGGAGGAAACTGTGGACCCATAAAACTAGAAAAACTATGTTGGTCCCCAAGTGAACCCTGAAAAGTCATCAAAGCCCACCTCTAGGCTTCAGGTCAGCGTAAATCCAAGCCACCCAGGAGAGACAAGTGTCGGCCTGATCCGGCATGCTACCTGTTCCCCATCAATAAGAAATGACATCTAGAGTGAAACGTGCTCTCACCAGTTCTGGAAGCCACTCTGACACCTGACCATGGCATTGTTCCGCTGATCACCAAAGTGCAATGTATTTATTCGAGTTGCAACAGCAGATTAAGACTTTACAGGAACTCTGGGAAACTGCCTCCCATTCCCTTTTATGCCATGAAATACACTTGAGCTATTTCTAAAGAATCCTGTGCCATGATGGCTGAACTCTGGTGTTCTACCACTTTTTTTTTTTTTTTTTTTGAGTCCGAGTCTCACTCTGTTGCCCAGACTGGAGTGCAGTGGCCGCTCCCGGCCACCGCAGCCTCCACCTGCTGGGCTCCAGCAATCCTTCCACCTCAGCCTTCCAAGGAGCTGGAACCACAGGCGCGCACTACCAAGCCCAGATAATTTTTGACTTATTGTAGAGATGAGGTCTCGCCAAGTTGCCCAGGCGGGGCTTGAACCCACGGGCTCAGGCAATCCACTCATCTCGGCCTCCCAAAGTGCTGGGATTACAGGCTGAGCCACTGAGCCTAGCTCTGCCACTTTTAGAAAGATGAACAGGGAGCTACCATAGTGATCAGGCTGTTCTTTCGTCAGACGCCCAGCTCATCACTTAGCGGTGGCCTAGTGCAAGTTCATTGCCCTCTCTGTGTCAGGGAGGTGTATTCATCATGTTTTTTATGTTCTATATCTTATGATGCTTTGATGTCTTGGGGTCCCCACTGACTGGGAGAGGCCACTCCTCCCAGGACTGACTGATCCCTAGAGGTAGCTAATATCATACCTGTGTGCATTTCACATGCGATCAAACCAACCCTGCATCCATGGATTCCACCACCTCCTGTCTCTGAGTCTTACTCACCAGGCCAGTATTTCCCCTACCCTGAATCACGCCAGGACCAGAAAACCAGAGACCACTCCTCCAGCCCAGAGCAGGCTGAAGTTACTCAAAGCACACAGTCCCCACCTGGCGCCGCCTCGCCTGCCCTGCGCCGCTTCCTTTCCACGGGAACTTCAGCAAAGACTTAAGGTCACGCATCCTCCTGCCCTTCCCTGCCTCCTGGTGAATCCTGGCACTTCCCGTACCCTGCGTGACTGGGACACCCCTCCTCTTGGCAACTGCCAGGCATAAAACTCATTCAATGGCATTGGTCTTTCTGTTGTCACTTGGTCACCTCTACCAACTAAATCCTGGGCACAGACGAGATGGGGACATCAGCAGGGCCAGCTCAAGCATGAAGCGGCCTCCTCCAGCGGCCCTCGGTGAGCCGATGCTGCCCCCACACCCTACATCGCTCCTGCCCGTGAGACAGAGGGTCTGGATGCAACCTCACCACCACGGCTCTGGGCTGGACTCCTCTCATGCCTGACCTGCCAGCCTCCCTGACTCCAACACCGTGTCTTGTCAGTGCTGCCCACTGGAATATCCTTCTTCCTTCTCTCTGACTTGCAGACTCCTAAGAGCCTGTCATCCGTAGATCACGAGCAAGAGAGCCCATTTCCCGGCATGTAGCTATGGGTCCCCTCCCTCCCTGCCTCTTTGGCCAATGTCCAGTGTCTGCAGTTCCGGCCTTGTGCTTGTGTGTCCAGTGATCAGGGCCTGCATTCACTGAGTATGATAGTCTCCAGCTGTATCTATATTGCTGCAAACTCATAAAATAAAGTAAAAGCACTCCATCCAGTCTGGGTGACAGAGTGCGACTCCAACTCAAAAATAAATAAATAAATAAATTAAATAAAACAGTACCCATTTCTCCTGGAGAACCCAAGTGTTGGGAGCCGGCCACGGAGGCCCACTGAGCGTTAGGGATCAGGAAGGGTCGTTGACCCCGAGACCACTTGGATGCATTCGGGAGCTATTGACCCCATTTCCTCCCCCTTTCTACTCAGTGCTAACCAGATTAAGCTCCTGTGAGCTCAAAACATAAAAACTCTGAGACCGGGACGAACACAAGCTAACTTTAGAAGCTCATTGCTCCCATTCTTCCACAAACTGCAGTTTTGGCTTTCACACAACTTATAATTCAAACTCGGGTCACATCTAAGAGCCTTAGTATTGGTCACAGGCTTCTGGGTCATGATCTAAGGATTTATTGAAGGTGTAAATTGTAGAATATAGTTTTAGAAGACAGCCATTTTGTTGAAAGAATGTGGCTGGGTTACTTGCAGGTAGCCCACTGTGAACTTTGGACTGGGCCACATTCCAAACATTCTGGGATGGGCCACTTTCGTTTGTAAAGTAAATACTTAAGCTTCTATAGAATTGTTTAACTTGGAATAAATCAATCAGCTTAGGATGAAAAAGGTTTATAGAATATGTCAGTCACAGATTAGATTATCCTTTGTTATGGGATTTTAAGATTATCATATGAAAAGGGTTTAAAGGCAATCATTGATTAAGTTTTTATGGATTAAGGTTTCTGGTGGGTGGGGGACGCCCCTCCCACATCTGACTTTGTGTATAAAAGACCCATTGTAATTCCCAATAACATTCATTCACTTCTGCACTAGACTAGAGTCCAGTCTCTTTCTTTCTCTCTTCTTCCCCCCCAATCGCCAACGCCGTCTCCACCTTTGGGGTACCCTGAACCCAGCTGAAACTGGTCTCCGGCACAGAATGAGACACCAACTCAAAAAAAGAAAGAAAGAAGAAGTTATTTTGGTTAGCATAAGGGTAGGACTATACCACGCCCAGCCTCAACTCCCTTCTAGAACTTCTAGGTTAATCTAATTGTCTGGTTTTGTTTTGCTGTTTTCCTTTTGGTTTGGGTAAATGAGATGGCAGCTTTGTACTTTTGTCACCTAACATGCAGAGCATTTCAGTCTAAAAACTCCTTATGCTTTAAGCTTCAGTTAACATAAAATGAATGAAAGTTCCTATCAATATGACAGGTTCACAGTGTGGCAAAATATCTTTCTTTCAATGAGATTAGGTAACCCAAGTAAATGTTGAGTACTTATAAAATTCTGTAAGAGGAATGGACATCACAATGGAAGGAAATCCTAGTGATGGGTACGGAATATCAGGCCAAGAGAAAGGGAGACAGACATTTCTGTCAGAGCCAGTGCCTAGAGCTGTGTGCTTGGGATGGAAGGTAGAAGGGTAGGGATGGGAAGCTTGGTGGTAAAACATTACAGACCTTACAGGTATCCATGGCAGAGTGGCTTTCCTGGAAATTGTATGAGATAGAGAAGTCTAGCTGAAGCTAAGGGAACGGACATGAGTCACAACATCACAAAGCACAAATGCCTACTCACAAAGGGAATCTTTGATTGGTAGCCATGGGCCAGGGGCTGTGTTGACAAAAACTTTCTTAGGACTAATCAAGATGTTCCAAAGGGCAGCAGTAGGACCAAGTAAAAGTTCAAGGGGGGTAGACTTCTGTCCAACCCAGCGAAACATCCAAACAACTAGAGCACTGAGCTCAAGCTGCCTCACGGAGAAAAGTCACCCTTGCCTGCTCCAGCACCAGCAGCCTCCTAATGACTTCTGGCTTTTTTTTTTTGAGCTGAGGTCTCACTCTGTGTCCCAAACTAGAGTGCAGTGACACATTCACAGCTCACCACAGCCTCAACCACAGCCAATCCTTCTGCCTCAGCCTCCCGAGTAGCTGGGACTACAGGTACTGGTAAACACACCCAGCTAATTTTTTTGATTTTTTGTAGAGATGAGGTCTTGCTATGCTGCCTAGACTGGTCTTGAACTCCTGGGCTCAAGCAATCCTCTCATGTCCACCTCCCAAAGTGCTGGGATTACAGGTGTGAGCCACCACGCCCCCCAGCCAGTTTCTGATTTCTTTACTGGCTCAGCCCTGGCTAGTTTCATAACCCAATAGCCTATAGCTAGCTGGGTGTGAGTTGCCCCTCCCTGGAAGCAAGTGGGCTTAGGCCAGCCTTGTGTGAGCCGGAGTGACCGGTGCTGAGCAGCGCCATGTCTGCTGAAAGCCTTGCGGTGGGGCCTTTGCACCTTCCATGCCCCTGGGGTTAGCCTGCCCCGCTTTCTGATGCTCATTTCCAACTAGGTCTTCCCAGGGAAGAAAGGGGGGCTGGAAGCCCTGCCCAGCTCACCAGCTCCCTTCCAACCCCTTTGCCCAATGTTTGACTCTGTACCAGGGATTCCTCCTGCCACCCTCTGGGAATAGCCATCCACCTCACCCAGACAACAGCGGAAGGCTGGTATTTCCATCTCATTCCTGAAAACCTCATTATGTCGTGGCCTGATGTCCCCCAGAGCTGTTGTCATTTTCCCTGTTCCTCTGTGCCCTGAGGTGACTTGGGTTTTGCACACACTCCCCCAGGCTCATCACCGCCATGGCTACGGGGCTTCCCCTTTTCGTCTGCACCCTCTGGATACCACTGGGTTCAAGGAGTGAATGCCCCTGTTTGCTCCTTCAGATCAAAAGCAGCGAGGGTCGAGGGGAACCTCGTTCTCACTGTCTACTTGCATGGAGCAGATGCTGTTAGTTCCCGCCGCCTCTTGGCATTCACTTCTACTTATAGCTGACTCCTGAAAATCTCCACTTGAAGCCTTCCTGAGTTGTTTTTTTTCTTTTTTCTTTTTTTGAGTTGGAGTCTCACTCTGTCACCCAGGCTAGAGTACAATGGCACGCTCACGGCCACCCCAGCGTTGACCTTCTGGGCTCCAACAATCCTTCTGCCTCAGCCTTCCAAGTAGCCAGAACGACAGTATCTATCGTTATCACGCCCAGCTGCACTATCACGCCCGACTGATTTTTGATTTATTGTAGAGACGAGGTCTTGCTGAGTTGCTGGGGCTGGTCTCGAACCCGCAGGCTCAGACTATCCACTCGTCTTGGCCTCCCAAAGTGCTGGGATTAAAGGCTGAGCCACTGAGCCTGACCCTTTTTTAAAAAATCTAGCCTTAGAAACACACTATGGCCATACATGGGAAAGCCAAAAGTGCTGAAAGATCCTGGAAGCATCCTGAACCAATGACAGATGGAGAATTGATGGATAAGTACTCCAGATCCCTGACCCTTCGATTGGATTCTTTTTTTTAATTTCCTTTCCTTTTTTTTTTTTTGAGTTGGAGTCTTACTCCATTGCCCAGGCTGGAGTACAGTGGCACACTCATGGCCACCCCAGCATCGACCTGCTGGGCTCAGGAAATCTTTCCGCCTCAACCTTCCAAGTAGTTGGAACTACAGGTGTGTGCTGCCACACCCGGATAATTTTTTGATTTATTGTAGAGATGAGGTCTCACCATGTTGCCCAGGCTGATCTAGAACCTGTGGGCTTGGGCAATCCCCGCACCTTGCCCCAAGTGTTGAGATTACAGGCTTGAGCCATCGCTCTTGGCCAGGTTTTTGGTTTTTTTTTTTTTGAGTCAGAGTCTCACTGTGTTGCCCAGGCTGGAGTACAGTGGCACCATCATAGCCATCACAGCATAGACCTCCCAGGCTCACATGATCCTTCCACCTCAGCCTCCCAAGTAGCTGGGACTACAGACACATACCACCACGCCTGGACGATTTTTTTATTTTTGTAGAGATGAGGTCTTATTATATTGCCCAGGCTGGTCTTGAACTCCTGGGCTCAAGCAATTCTCCTAACTCAGGCTCCCAAAGTGCTGGAATTACAGGTGTGAGCCACTGCACCCAGTTGGTTAATTCGGAGTCATGGATTTCCTTAAGTGAAACTGAGTTCTGTTTGCCCATGGTGGTAACACATGATAATGCTTCTTTTACTGGCTTCCTTGCCTTCCCTGTTTCAGGCTCACCATTTCCAGGGTTTCCTGAGACCCTCTCTCAAATAAACTCCTTGCACTTGAATCCTTATCTCTGACTCTGCCATTGTGTAAGAGTCAATAAAATGTCCAGCACATAGTAGGCACTCAATTCATGAATGAATCCTTGGCGGGTCACCTATCCATATACAGATGGGATTCATGCATTGAGAGAGGGTCTACCATACGATCATGAAAGATCCTTTCAAGAGCAACAATCTTCCTTTATAGAAATAAATGTCTTTCCAGCTGGGAAACCTGAGAAGGGAGCTGTGAGATGAAAACATGTGAGAAAAAGAGAGAGAGAGAGAATTTTCTCCCATCTGTGCCAATGTGTTTTCAGATGTGGAGGAAGCTAGGCTCACAGGTTGGTTATGAAATCATTCAATTTCTCCAGCCAGCATGTTGCCTTTTATGGACGCTTCAACTTCAGCTCAGGGCGCGGCACAAGGAGTGATTTTCCATCACGTTCTATATAGTTCACAGCAAAGCCAAAAATAATGTAAGATATCCAACCCTAGAGTATTGGATTATACAGAAATGTAGTCAAAATCGTCTATCAAATAAAATTGCCCTGACTCTTAGACCAGCATTCTCAGAACACGCTTGTGTGACTGGCAGGCCCTGCATCAGTGTTTCTGTGTTTCAAGTGAAGAAATGAGTCACTAAAACTGTGAGAAGGACGTGCTGAAGACTCTTCGGCTGCCGTTTGGAGAGAGCTGGAAGAAAATGTTCCCGAGTATTCTCCTCATACACTCGGGCTGATGCAGGGCTTTCATCACAGTTCCAGACTCTCAGATCTTTCTGACATATTTTCATAAGAGAAGAAAAACTTGTGGTTAATGAGATGTAGTGAAGGGGAGTTTAATGAAATGATATATCATTGAGGTAAAATAAGAATGTGAAAGGCAGATTTTTTTTTTGGTAACAACTGAGTATTTAATAGGGCTGAGCAAAATTGGATTTTAATATCACTGAGCACATGTGAAATGAGGCCCCCACCTCACCAGCCCTGCTGGGAAGATGACTCTGAATTCCACAGCCTTTTTTCTTTTCTTTTCTTTCTTTTTTTTGAGTCAGTGTCTCACTCTGTTGCCCAGGCTGGAGGGCAGTGTGGCATGACAATCATGGCTCATGGCAGCCTTGACCTCCTGGGCTCCGGTGATCTTCCACCTCAGCCTCCTGAGTAGCTGGAACTACAAGTGCGTGCCACACACCTGGCTAATTTTTTAAAATTTTTTGTAGAGACGAGTTCTCGCTATGTTGCCCAGGCTGGTCTTGAACTCCTGGTCTCAAGCAGTCCTCTCGTCTTGGTCTCCCAAAGTGCTGGGATTACAGACGTGAGCCACTGCCCTCAGCCGATCCTGACTATTCTTGTTCACTTGGGCTGATGCGGAGCTTTCATCACAGTTCCAGATTCTCAGATCTTTCGATATATCTTCATAAGAGAATAAAACCTTGTGGATAATGAGCTACAGAAGGGCCATTTGTGAAGGGGAGTTTAATGAAATTATATATTGTTGAGGTAAAATGAGAATGTGAAAGGCAGATTTTTTGGGTAACAGCTATTTAATACGGTTGAACAAAAATTCTATTTTAATATTGTTGAGCACGTGTGAAATGAGGTCCCTGCATCCAAGGAGCAGCCCTGCTGGGAAGTCCCTGAATTCCACAGCCTTTTTACCAGAACTGGAGTTGACAGGACAGGACAGTCGAGGAGGGGTCTGTATCTGGTCTAGATGGACTCGGGTGGTGAAGACAGAGATGCTTGGAGGCAGGGAACCCACACACAGGCAGCTCGTTACCTGCTGAGGGGACCATCCCTGCAATGGACGGGGCAATGTTGAGCACTTTAGATGTCCAGAAAAGAACTAGTACGTGGGTACCATGCAGCCTGTGGCCTGGCAGCCAGGAGCGAGGATCGTGTGCTGATCCAAGAACGAGCAATGGCGCCCAGCAGTCGCAAGACTAGCTGAAGTGACAATCGCTTGTCAGGCCACAAAAGTCAGTTGAGAAGTCAAGAGTCATTGGACCAAGCGTGGTGGCTCACTCTTGTAATCCCAGCACTTTGAGAGACGGAGGTGAGAGGATTACCTGAGCTCAGGGGTACCAGCCTGGGCAACATGGTGAGACCTTGTCTCTACAATAAATAAAAAAAAATCAAGCCGGGCTCGGTGGCTCAGCCTGTAATCTCGCGCCTTTGGGAGGCTAAGGTGAGTGGATTGCCTGAGCCCGCGGGTTCGAGATCCGCCTGGGCAGCGAGACCTCATCTCTACAATAAATCAAAAATCAGCTGGGCATGGTAACGCATGCCTGTAATTCCGGCTACTCGGAAGGCTGAGGCGGAAGGATCGCCGGAGCCCAGCAGGTCAACGCTCCCAGCCACCGCACTCCAGTCTGGGCGACAGAGTGAGACTCCAACTCAAAAAAATAAATAAATAAATAAATAAATTTTAAAAATCAGCTGGACATGGGGACACACGCCTGTGGTTCCAGCTACTTGGAAGACTGAGGCAGCAGGATCGCCCGAACCCAGCAGGTCGAGGCTGTAGTGGCCACGAGTGTGTCACTGCACTCCAGCCTTGGCGACAGAGTAAGACTCCAACTCAAAAAAAAAAAATTAGAGTCATTGGAACTGGGTGCTAAGTGAAGGTAGTCACTAGAACTAGAGCCAAGTTTCAAGAAAAAGCAGCAACATGGCGAGCTGGGCAAGGACTCATGGGAGCTACTGCACTAAGCTGTTAAAATTCCTTGCAGCAGGGGACAGAATTGGCCCCACAGCTGAGGGTGGGGAGCTGAAGTTGTTTACTGAACTTGTAGTAGGGGGCATGTGAGTCTATTAGAAGACCGGTGGGCAGGTGCAGAGGCAGACCTGGCAGGTCACACTGCAAGTGATCCCCAAGAAGGAAAACATTCATTTCTAAGAAGTAAAGCGAGGGGGTACTCCCCTCTTTAAAACAGAGACCCATTAGGAAAGGGCCACCAAGTTTCCTAAAGCAGAATGAGAAGAAAAGTAAATTTAGTTTCCTATTTAAAAAAATAAGATCATAGGCCAGGCACAGTGGCTCATGCCTGTAATTCCAGTACTTTGGGAGGCTATGGAAGGAGGATGGCTTGAGCTCGGGAGTTCAAGACCAGCCTGGGCAACAAAGCAAGGCCTCTTCTCTATAAAAAATAACAATAAAAATTTTAAAAAGCTGGGGGTAGTGATGCATACCAGCCGTCCCAGCTACTGGGGAGGCTGAGGTGGAAGGATCATTTGAGCCCAGCAGGTCGAGGCTGTAGTGAGCTGTAATCATGCGACTGCATCCCAGCCTGGGTGACAGAGTAAGACCCCAATGCTAAAAAAATAAAATAAAATAAAATGGCCAGGCTCGGTGGCTCAACCTGTAATTCCAGGGCTTTGGGAGTCCAAGGTAAGTGGATTGCCTGAGCCTGCGGGTTCGAAACCCGCCTGGGCAACTTGGCGAGACCTCCTCTCTACAATAAATCAAACATTAGCCGGGCATGGTAGCATGCGCCTGTAGTTCCAACTACTTGGAAGGCTGAGGCGGGAGGATCGCCGGAGCCCAGCAGGTCGAGGCTGTGGTGGCCGGGAGTGGCCACTGCACTCCAGTCTGGGCGACAGAGTGAGACTTCAACTCAAATAAATAAATAAATAAATAAATAAAGATGCTTTAGGAGGTCAAGGCAGGAGGATCACTTGAACCCAGGAGTTCAAGATCAGCCTGGGCAAACATAACGAGACCCTGTCTCTACAAAAAATCAAAAAATTTGCCTGACATGGTGGCGTATGCCTATAGTCCCAGTTACTCTGGAGGCTGAGGTAAGAGTATTGCTGAGTTCAGAAGCTGGAGGCTGCAGCAAACTGTGATCACACTCCAACCTGGGCAGCACAGTGAGAACTTGTCTCAAAAAATAAACAACTAAAGATAAACAAATACATAAAATATAATAAGAGCTCATAAGGAGATTCAATTATGGTATACACACACATGCACACACACTTCTTTCTGGAGCTAAAAATTGTGTGTGTGTGTGTGTGTGTGTGTGTGTGTGTGTGTGTGTGTAAGTTGGAGTTTCACTCTGTTGCCCAGGCTGGAGTGTGGTGACACGCTCACGGCCACCCCAGTGTTGACCTGCTGGGCTCAGGCGATCTGCCTCAGCCTTCCAAGTAGCTGGAACTACAGGCGCGTGCTACCACACCAGGCTAATTTTTTAATTTTATTATAGAGAAGAGGTCTTGCTGAGGTGCCTGGGCAGGTCTCGAACCCATGGGCTCAGGCAATCCACTTGCCTTGGCCTCCCAACATGCTGGGATGACAGGTTGAGCCACTGAGCCCACCCAGAGCTAAAATAATTTGAACTAAAGTATTAGCAGACAAAATGGTCCCCGTCAAGACCCGACCTAGTGATATGTAAGACAGCTGAAAAAAAGCTTAAAGGAGCAAATATAGAAAGAAATGGCAATCGTGCAGGAGGCGGGGATCAACAGACATAACTAGCAGAAGTAACATAAATAACAGGATCCAGGCGGATAAAAAGAGATGAGTCTGCTGCAAAATAGAATCCAGTTGGATGAGCTAGCAGGTTAATGGGGAGTGTAGCCTCAAGGAAGCCAGCTGAGAGGAGGGGACTTGAGGTGGGGAGGAGGGAGAGCTGGCCCAGGGGCACAGTGAAGGTGGGGGCGCAGGGGCTCCCACCTGTAATCCCAGCACTTTGGAAGGCTGAGGCGGGAGGATTGCTTAAGCCCAGTTCAAGACCAACCTGGGCAACATAGCAAGATTCTGTTTCTACAAAAAAATAGCTGAGCATGGTGGTGTGTACCTGTAGTCCCAGTTACTTGGGAGGCTGAGGTGGGAGGATAGCCTGAGCCCAGTAGACTGAGGCTGTGGTGAGCCGTGATGGTGTCACAGCACGCATTCCAGCCTGGGTGACAGAGTGAGACCTTGACTCAAAGAAAAAAAAAACAGCCCAGCTGAAAGTTTGGTCTCGTGGGATGAGTTCAGACAGGTGGTGTAGACCACTGCGGATCAGAAGGGTTTGCTCTGCAACTCCCACTGGTCAAAGGTTGGGGACTCCAGTGACAGGAGTGTTGGATCATTTGTCACAGTTCCATTAGTCCCTGAAACTCCGTTCCTTTTTTTTTTTTGCTCCAGTTTATTTTCTGTCTTCCTATCTTCTGATCTTTGAATGCATATTTCATGGCTAATGGCCATCATGCCTGTTATCAAACCATCGTTGATTATCTAATTGCCCTTATTTATACTTGAGTGTTTGAAAAGAATCAAACCTTAGAAAAATGAGTCACAAACAAAACACACAAATGGTCCAAACAGCCAGTGCCTAAATAAACAAGTCATTCATTGGAGAACTACAGATGACCCCCAGGAGGCAGGCGATGAGCACCCATCACTAAAACAACCCAACCTTTACCGATATGATGAACATGATTCATTAAAACATTTTAATAAGAAGAGTAGGGCCGGGCTCGGTGGCTCAGCCTGTAATCCCAGTACTCTGGGAGGCCGAGGCGAGTGGATTGCCTGAGCCCGCGGGTTCGAGACTCACCCGGGCAACTTGGTGAGACCTCGTCTCTACCATAAATCAAAAATTAGCTGGGCGTGGTGGCACGCGCCTGTAGTTCTGGCTACTTGGAAGGCTGAGGCGGAAGGACTGCCATAGCCCAGCAGGTCGAGGCTGTAGTGGCCGGGAGCATGCCACAGAATGAGACTCCAACTCAAAAAAAAAAAAGAAGAGTAGGATGTGAACCAAAATATCAAGACTAATGTAAATAGCAGTTTGGAAAAATCAATTTTTGCTACTGTTTTATTTTCTATAACATTTTTGTTGTTGTTGTTGTTGCCCAGTCTGGAGTGCAGTGACACAATCCTGGCTCACCAAAGCCATGACCTCCTGGGCTCAGGTGATCCCTCCAACTCAGCCTCCCAGGTAGCTGGGACTACAGGCGCACGCCACCGCACCCGGCTAGTTGTTTGTTTATTTGTTTGTTTGTAGAGATGAGGTCTCGGTGTGTCGCCTAGGCTGGTCTTGAACTCCTAGGCTCAAGCAGTCCTCCTGCCTCAGCCTCTGAAAATATTGGAATTATAGGCATGAGCCACTGCACCCAGTCTTCCTCTAACATTTTTTTTTTTTTTTTTT
>NW_007260120.1:303101-309375 GCF_000164805.1 Carlito syrichta
GAGTAGCCGGAATTACAGGCATGCGCTACCATGCCCGGCTGATTTTTTTATTTATTGTAGAGATGAGGTCTCGCTGTCCGGGCGGGTCTCGAACCCGCGAGCTCAGGCAATCCACTCACCTCGACCTCCCAAAGGTGCGGGATTACAGGCTGAGCCACAGTCTTCCTCTAACATTTTTAAAGGAAGATGGAACAAGCTTGGTTAAACTGTAACAACCAAGAAATCCCCCAAGAAACTGTATGTGTGCTTGGTACCGATTTGCCCCGTTTGATCGTATGAAGTTCAATGATACTTAGATCTCCTGACTCTCAAGCCAGAGAATGTTTGGAATGTGACACGTGACACGCTGGCCTGCTGCCAACCTCCCAGAAGACAGGTAGTGCCTGAAAATTCAGAATGAAAGGAACTCAGGGTGAAGGGAACAGCCGCAGAGGTCAAAGTTCTGGCAGCCGAAATGCGGATGGGCTCTTCTAGCCAAACCCAGCGGGCAGCGGAAAAATGAAGAGATTGCTTTGCTGTTTAGTAAAACAAAATCTATTTACTCTGTTTTTAAAATGTTACTGGATTGTTTTCCATGGCTAGTTGTTTTCCATGCCTCATAACCAAAGCTGTGAAGTGGAAGTCTGAATTTGGAAGGAGAAAAATCAGTGTCAAGAAGAACAAGGACTTCGCTCGAGTAGATTTTAACCAACTTGGAATTTCATCGAAAAGCCTCGGTGGGGAGGAAATAGAATGGAGCAGGTGAGAAGGAACCGATTTGACTTGTTTTCCAAAAAACCGTCAACTCCAATTCTCATCAAAGGGTCAGGGCCAGGACATAATTTCCAAGCCTGAGAGCATGCCGGGCACCCCGGCTCTGAGCAGGAGTGGTCAGGGGCTCCCTGGGATTTGGTGAGGGACAGGGAGAGGGAACGAGGAGACCCACCAAGGGTGGGCCGAGGAGAAGTGGGTAAGTCTGGGGCATTTCAGCCAGGCCTCTGGGTGGAAAATCGAGAGAAGCATGATGGTGTGTCAAGCAGGGAAGAGAACGTATGTGTGTGTGTGAGTATGTGAGGGTTTCTGTGTGACTGTAAAAGCAGGTTTGGCCGTGGCTACTTGGAAGTCACCAACACTTACAAATCATTCGGGGGCCATCCGTCTACAATTTTTGTTTTTGGAATTGGGGACTCACTCTGTTGCCCTGCCTAGAGAACTGGGGCCACATCACGGCTCACCACAGTCTTGACCTCAAGGGCTCAGGCGATTCTTCCCCCTCAGCCTCCTGAGTAGCTGGGAGTACAAGTACGTGTCACCATGTCTGGCTAATTGTTTTATTTTTTTGTAGAGACGAGGTCTCGCTATGTTGCCCAGGCTGGTCTCGAACTTCTGGCCTTAAGCAATCCACCTTCCTCAGCCTCCCAAAGCGCTAGGATTACAGGCATGAGCCACTGTGCCTGGCAGTCTAAGATTTTTAAAAGCGTGAATGTGACCAGTCAATGAGAAACAGGCCCCAACGTAAAGCAGAAAGATTTCAACCTTTGGACTGAATTACAGGGGACAACGCCCCCAGGGTGCTGCAGTATTGGGGACCACAGTAGCTAAGCTCCAAGGTGAGACAGATGCTCAGATAAGAATGTTTCAAAATGGGGTTCAGGACCTCTGGTTGCTGTATCCGCAAGGTTTTCCACCTTGACAGTATGGACACTTTGGGCTGGGCAATTCTTTGCCGTGCAAAGTGCTGTCCTGTGCATTGTGGAACATTTCCCCTGATTCTCTGCCCCTGCACTCCTAGTCCTTCTCACTCATCCCCAGGGGAGGTAGAGTCCTAGCATCCCTCCATTTTTTCCCTGATGATTTCACCTGGTCTCATGACTCTCTCAAAGCACCCAGGTCCCCACGTACCTAACTCTCCAGGTGATATTCCAAAGAGTCAGCTCCTGGAAGGGCACAGGCATTGGCTGAGACACTGAAGCCATGGAATCAGCCAAATGTCTATCCTGCAGATCAACTTCTTTGTTCTTGAACTTGCCTCTGAACTTCATAGTCACACATCTTGCTCAGTATCTCCTTGTGGATTTCTCTCTGGTGCCTTAAGAAGAAAATGTCCAGGAAGAGCTGTGTGCGGTGGCTCATGCCTGCAATCCCAGGACTTTGGGAGGCCGAGGCAGGAGGATGGCTTGAGCCCAGGAGTTTGAGACCAGCATGGGCAACATAGCAAGATCCTGTCTCTGTATCGAAAGAAACAAAGAAAGAAAGAAAGAAAGAAAGAAAGAAAGGAGGGAGGGAGGGAGGGAGGGAGGGAGGGAGACACAGAAATGACTTCTACTCCAGAATGTTACCCATCTTTGTTGATGGGATCAGGGTCTTGACTGTCCCTGGAGTGAGAAAGCTCTGACACATGTTTGTCTTTTCTGCCAAACAGGCACTTGGCCCTCAAGCCTAAATCATTCTCTCTGCGGTGAGAGCATTTGGTCTTGCATCTGTGCTGTCTCTATAGCCATCCTTCCCTTCCATGCCACCCTCTTCGTGTCTCCCTGGGATGCCTTTCTCTCCATCCACCTCTGTTATCTCCCAATACCACCCTCCCTGCACATTGATGTCAGTCCATCCTCCATTTTGACCCTTCATTGCTCAAAAGTAGTTTCACAGGTGATAGGAAAATGTTCAAAGTTTTATTCTGGTGTTCAAGGCTTTCAAGCATCACACCCTCAGGGTGGGACAGAACAGGTCAGGAGGCCAGCGTGTGCAGCCCCTCGGTCACCACGCCCTCAGGGACAGGCCGAGTATGAGCAAGACATGAAGACAGACAGGTTGGCTGTCGGGACAGGTTGGAAGGTTGGGGCAGGACGGCTGCAAAGGGGCGATGGATTTTGGACTTTGTGACTGACGGACCCTCGGGAGGGTCTTCGTGCCTGTTATAGACCCCTCTGCATGAGTGTGGCAACATAGCAACATACCTGGGACTTCCTTTCAACCGATGGACTGTGGAAGATGATGGGGCATCACTCCTGGGATTTCATATATACAGTGTATATCTTTTTTCAAATAGATATACCACATTTTCATCTTGCCAGCACACACTAGAGGTTCTCTACATTGTTGGTTTAGAAGAAGCAAGCTAGTCAGGCATGGCAAACGTCTGTAGTGCCAGCTGTACAGGAGGATGAGACAGGAGGCCTGCTTAAACTCAGTAGTTCAAGGCTGCCTGTGAATAGCCCCTGGACTCCAGCTGGGACAACACAGTGAGACTCCACCTCTAATAATAAAAAATAATTTTTTGTTTTTAGTTGGAGTCTCATTCTGTTGTCCAGGCTGGAGTGCAGTGGCATTACAGCTTCTGCAGCCTTGACCTGCTGGGCTCAGGTGATCCTTCCGCCTCAGCCTTTCAAGCAGCTGGGACTACAGGTGCATGCCACTATGCCCGGCTAATTTTTTGATTTATCATAGAGATGAGGTCTTGCCAAGTTGCCCAGGCTGGTCTGAAACCTCTGGGCTCAGGCAATCCTCTGGCCTCTGCCTCCAAAAGTCCTGTGAGCTACGGCGCCTGGCCAAAATCGAATACATTTAAAAAGAAGCAGCAAGCTACCATGCTTCAAGGAGCACACGGAGAGAGCCTGCAAGAGCCGAGATAGCACCCAGCCAACAGCCAGCAAGAAAACTGGGACTTCAGTACGACCAGAGAGGAACTCTGCCGGAAGATGAAGTCATTCAACAATCTGAGGGAGATTAGAAATGGATCTTCTCCCAGTCAGGGCTCTGAGGGGCCTGCGGCCCTAGCCAACACCTGGATTTCAGCCTGGTAAGGTCTTAAACAAGGACCCAACATCTGTGCCCAGACTCAGACCCACAGATACTCTGAAACAATCCATCTGTGTTGGTTCAAGCAGCTAAGTTTGCAATAATATGGTGGGCAGCCACAGAAAATATACAGGCCTCAATTTCTGTCAAATCTGAGTTTCTAAATTTGTATTAAGTGGAAAAATAAAAATCAAAGGATAAATGAAAATGGTCTGAACAGTGCTATGCTCCAGAAGCTTCAGGACAAGCAGAGGCTATTGGAGGACATCTGAGGACCGAACAATTGTCCAGAGGTTTGGGACTAGCGCAAAGGCCGCTGTCTGGGAAAGCCCACCTCAGTGGGGTCACATCGCACATTATGTTGCCAGGAGCGAGTTCCGAGCTGGAAGGGAGCCCTTGCAGGGTGACTGCACAGCTCAAGACACCTGTATGAGGAAAGCTGCAGGAGCCAGGTGCATAATGAGAGCACAGAGGAACATGGGACGTGGCCTAACAGTGAGCCGAAGGCACACAGTGGAAAGACACCAGGTGAGTCAGAAGGGCAGATCCAAAGATGGTCCCGTCAAGGTCAAAGACAAGGACAGGAGGTCCAAGAGTCTCTGGGGGGGCCACTGCAGTGAAAACTGCTCCAGCGCCAGCCAGGCAAAACTTGCATTCACTTACTCAGGCGTTCACGCATTCATTCAGTCAGACAACATCAGCTGCTGAGCCCTCTCGATCTGCCAGCTACTACCTGATGCCGAGTGCTACAGATAAAAACCCTAGTGGACGCTACCAGGTCTTGAAGGCAGCTCACAGAAACCCAAAACTTCTCAGGGTTGTTGGGCTAGACTTTCTATAAATGGAATCACACAATATGTGTTCCTTTGCTTCTGGATCCTTCTAGTAAGACTAACGTGTTCAAGATTTATTCATGCTGTTTCATGTATAAGTTGTTTGTGCCTTTCTTTTGTTAAGTTGAATTCTACTGTGTAAATTCACTGGTTCTCTTGCCAGTTGTCTTATTGACGGACACCTAGGCTGTTACAGTTTTGCGTGACATTTTCCATAAAATTGACTTTTCAGTAATTGTCATTTATCAAAGTTTGTAATATATTTTTGTTATTTTCATCTATTGTGGACTGAGAATAATTATAACAGCAACGTTGTCCAAGGGAAATTTTTTTAACATTTTCGATTTTCTAGTCATACAAGGTTAACTTAAATTTGTATACATGTTTTATTGCAAGGTATCAAGAAAGGATGAGTAATAAAAAACTTCATACAATAAAATTTTAATACGTTAAAAATTATATTAAAATAAATTTCTGGGGGGAAGTAGAAAAGACGTAGGAATTCAGAAGGAAACAAGGAACAATGTGAACTGTCCAGCTGTTAATGAGGACCTATATTTTTCTTTTTTTTTTTTTTGAGTTGGAGTCCCACTCTGTCACCCACACTGGAGTGCAGTGGCCGCTCCTGGCCACTACAGCCTCGACCTGCTGGGCTCCGGCGATCCTTCTGCCTCAGCCTTCCAAGTAGCTGGAACTACAGGCACGCGCTACCACGCCCGGCTGATTTTTTGATTTATTGTAGAGATGAGGTCTTGCCAAGTTGCCCAGGCGGGTCTCGAACCCGCAGGCTCAGGCAATCCACTCACCTCAGCCTCCCAAAGCACTGAGATTACAGAATGAGCCACCGAGCCCGGCTAGGACCTGTATTTTTCAAATGCTTGATGTGAACATTAAATTGACATGGCTTTTAGATTCCGATAGATATATCTGAAAGAATAATGTGACCATTTAAGGATAAAACCATCAATATTTAAAATACCCTAGAAATGGCAAACTCATGATGGAAAAAATTGGATGTCAACATAAAAATATGTAAAAGAATTCATAATTCCCCCAAATTATTTTAGAGAGTAGGTAAGTAAAATTGTTTGAAGCCCATGGAAGATGCTTATTTAGAGCCTCTTAGTCTTACTCTTCCAGTTACAATCGCTGCATAGCAAATTGCCCCAAAACTTATGGCTTAGAGCGACACCATTTTATTTATGCTCATAGAGTCTGGGGATCAGAACTTCAGAGAGGGCACAGTGCAGGTCTGGTCTCTGTCCCACAGTATCCTGGACCTCAACTAGGAAGACTCAAAGGTGGGGGTGAGTTGAATCAGGACCGCAGTCATCTGAAGGGCCCTTCTCTTACCTGCGTCATGCTGGGACTGGGAGGACTTGGAGACCAGGACTGCTGACCACGGAGCAGCCAGGTGACCGCCCTCCCTAGCTGAACTTCAGACAAGGCTGCTTAAAGTTCTGAGTGAGAAGGAGCAGTGAGCCAGGGCAGCTGTGTCCCCTTTTTCTGTCCCTTGGAAGTCACCCATGCCACTTTTGTACGTTCTATTGGTTGAAGCAGTCTCGGGTTGTCAAGGGTCGAATTGTGTCCCCTAAAAAGATCTTTTGATGAGCCGGGCTCGGTGGCTCAGCCTGTAATCCCGCGCCTTGGGAGGCTGAGGTGAG